>NC_051081.1:49487206-49554706 GCF_004664715.2 Peromyscus leucopus
GGACTCCACAGCCTCCCAAAGAGCGCCACCAGCTGGGGACCGAGTGTTCAGACACGTGAGCCTGGGAGGGACATTTTGTAATAAAATCGTAGTGCTGGAGGGTGAGCAGGGGACCGCCTCTGTCTCAAACGGGTTCTTGTCTTGCCCTCTCCAAGAATGAAGTGGGCAGATGGCAGGGTGTATAAACAAATGGGAGGTAGGTACTTTACGACGAACTCGGGATCACACTGATTGCCACGTGGGATTAGAGTTCAACTGGGAAGGCTTTGAACTCTCCATAGCAGCGGGATGCTAGCCGAGAGCGGTTATGGTGCTTGCATTTCCAGAGCAGCTGGTACCTGAAGCAGAGGGTCTTGATGTCTGGAGGCTGAAAATGGCTATGGGAGTGAACTCCCACCCTGAGCTGAAGCCTGGAGTCTCTGAGGTTGAGGGTGCCAGCTGAAAGCAAGTAAGCAAATAGGAAGAAAACATGGAACCAATCATGGAAGAGTGGCCAGAGCAGTATGGGAGAGGAAGAACCTTAAGCCTACTGCGAGGTCCTCAGGTCTCTGTCATTTCCAGTGGCTGTGGCCACTCTTGCTGGTGACTGGGATTTTTGTTTCCCCTAGTGCAGCTGCCAGAAACTAACAGCTACCAGCAGCTGGCTTGTTCTCTGGTCCTGAGTTTGCCCATTGTCGGAAGGTGTCGGAAGGTGTCGGAACCCTCCCTACAGCAGGGTGAGGGCAGCTGTCCAGCCTACCCCCAATGGTATGAGCCCAGAAGGAGAAACAATCCAGAGAGACCCCAGGCCTATAGGATGAGGGACTTCAACTCTCTATAATTGCCTGTTCTAACCTTCCAACGGGCTGCAGCCACAGAGGCCCTACAGAATGGGGAGCAACATGGATACTCAGCTTCGAAGCCACTGTGTTTTGAACCAATTTGAGCAGTAAATCATTGAAATTGGGGACTTGCTGTAACCTGGAGAACCCTGGGAGAAACCCACATCAGGGGGCTCTGAGCACAGAGGGTCCTGAGGAGCCCTCCCTAGGCTGGATGCCCCTGAGGACATTAGAGACAGGGGCAGAGCTTCTGCTTGCTGCTGCCAGGACCCTCTGAAGATGGCTCCGGGTGACTCGCCTCTGTGAGCAGTGGGGGTGAGTCAGGAAAGGCCCATAACTGAGAACCAGGATGGCATCCTCTTCTGGTTCAGGCTCAACCCACAAGAGTGGTCATCAGCCATGTCCTGAATTTGACTTGTGAGACCAAAGGAAGCCACTAGTCATCACAGCCCTAGAGAGGCTCTGGGAGCTAACAAGGTTTTACTATTCTAGAAGCTTCTGAGTCACTGCTGAAATGCCATTTCTAAGGCCTGCAGAATTCAGGGGCATCGTTGTCCTAGCTTATTATACCATCTATAGTCTCAGGACTCAGGTGTGGGGGCAGCCTACCTGGGTTACAGTTGCTTTCTGACCTGTGAGGATGAGGGACTCTTGATGGTTTGTGGGAGTTCATCTTCAGGTTCCTCGTGGCTTTCCCCAGCAGGTCCACATAGAGAGGATGATCAGGACCACGGGCCTGAGTGCAGGTGTCTGAGATGGTCTGCACTTGGCTGTGCTGGGGGGGAGGGGGTCTTTTGCTCCACCCCTTGGTGTCTCTATAAAAACCCTAGGGCAGCGACAGGGCCCTTTGGAATAGGTTCCACGCCCACTCGAGGCTATCCTATACCTTCCATCTGTTTATCTCTACACTCTAACTCCTATCTAATGTTTCCTATTACTCTCACTCAAGAGCACTCTGGGGAAATGTGGGGGTGGTGGGTAGCCCCCACACACACAGTGGAGGATACAGGCAGGCAGCTTTGGACCCAGTTCCTGGTGCCTCTGCGTCCTTACGGGGGCAGAGCAATGGCTCCGAGAGACCCCATGGCTGCAGGTGTCCACTAGGAACCAAAAATATGAGACCGAGGTCAGAGCATTGGGAACATCAAGACATCAGCCCCAAACCTTGAGTCAGAGATCAGCAGCAGGGGGGACGAGGAGAGGAAGGTTCAGCCCTGGGTCAAAGGAACAACCACCACCTTCCAGGAGAGATGTGGGAGGTAGGAGGTAGGATGTCAGAAAAGCAGGCCAGTCACTGGTCCCCAGGACCTAGGTCCAAAGAATAAAGTCCAGAAAATGGACCCTCCCTGCGTATACATGTTCAAACCCTCATGGTTCAAACAATCAGCAAAATTGACTTTTAAAAAACTCTCGCAGCCCTGTGAGCGGAAAAGAATGAGACTCAATGAAATCAAATTGGACAGGCCCCCAGGGCGCCACCGTGGATGATGGAAAATTCCAAGTGTCCTCTTTCTCTCACAGATCTCTGATTGAGGACGCCTGCAGCAGCTGGGTGCCCTAACAACGCCCAAGGGCCTCAGGGCCGGGGACATGTGGTGGGGGCAGGGCAGGGAGGAAATGAACTCTGGGGTCAGACAGACCTGGACTCATCCTCATTTGACACTGTTAAGCTTCAATTGGCCCAGGTTGCTTCTGTGGAGACAATTGCCTGATTTATGAATTGACTTGGGGCAGCTCCTATCCTAGAGCAGCCGTAGCTCGAGGGACATGATGAAGACTACTCAGCTCTCAGTGGGCGTTCTCTTTAGAAACCTAAAGCCGGGAGAAATAGTTTTTCAATTCCTATCATGATCTCATCGTTAAATGCTATTTGCCTAGTCTTCTAGAAGATTCTTCCCTCTGAAAGTGTAAAACTATCTTGGGTGTCAGGGGCCCATCATTCCCACCTAACAGGATGTTGGTATCAACGTGATGTTCTGGGTCCTTTGCCTGCTTTAGGGTTAACGTTCCTCCTCTGACTCAGAAACACTCAGGTCTTCCACAGGTCAGCCCTCCCCAACCCCCAGCCCGCTGCCCCGCACTGGAACCCACAATAGAAGGTGTTATCTCCTATGCAGCTTTCAGAGTGGCCCCTGAAACCAGGGCGTTGTCACAGAGAACATGCAGGGGGAGAAAACGTGTAGAAGGAAGAGAAAGAGAGAAAAAGTGATGAAGGACAGGAAAGGTAGAGAAGAGAGGATGGGACCTTCCCAGGGGCCTCCCAGTCATTTCTCTTCCTCCGCCCAGTGGCCTCCACACTCAGGAAGCTGCCAGCCATGTTGGCAGACTCCAAAGGCTGTGGCTGGTCCAAGCCACTTTCAAAGCCTCCTACTTCAGGCCTCCTTGAAGGCCAGGCCTCAGGCCTGTCTGAAGAAGGAAGCCTGCCAGAGGAGGGCCATCCCACAGAGACAGGGCTTTGGAATCTGACGGGCCTGGGTTTGAATCTCACTCAGCTATTTTGGTCAGCCAAACCCGGCCCATCTCCTCACCTGGGGGTTGGAGACACGCGCTCCTTCTGTTTGCGGGTTAGTGAGCCCGTGGACACAACTCTTTGCAAAGGACCTGGGGTGCCACAGTGGTCCTGAGTCAGTGACTGCAGAGAAGCAGGGAGATGTTCAGGCCCAGGACTCCTCAGGGCTCTGTACCACCATCTCCTGCCTGTGGACCTGGGTATTTATTTACGCTATTGGAGTCACATTTAAAAAAAAAAGGGGGGTGGACTGGGGAGATGGGCTAGCACATACGGTGCTCTTTCACGGGCCTGAGTTCAGTTCCCAGGACCCACATCAGGTGGTTTACACCGCTGTAACTCCAGCTCCAGAGAATCCACCACCTCTGGCTTCCAAGGGCCACACACAGACAACCCTGTCTCGAAAATCCAAACAAAAAAAAAAAAAAAAAAAAAGTTAATCTTTAGAATTTGGGTGATAGCATGAGGGCTTGTGTTTGATCCCTAGAACCCACACTTTGAAAACTGGGCACGGTGGCACATGCTTATTTAGAATCCCTATGCTGAGACGGGCTGGCCCTGGGACTCACTGGCCAGCCAGCCTACTTGGCAAGCTCTAAGCCAGAAACCCTCCAAAAATATCATGAGTGGCACTTGAAGCATGACAACGGAGGTTGTTCTCTGGCCACCACACTCACCTGCGTGCGCGCGCGCACGCGCGCGCACACACACACACACACACACACACACACACACACGAAGAATCGAAGAATCGGACTCAGGAATCTGAGGGCAGGCCTGAGAGAACAGTGCCTTTCTCACAGCACCCAGCGAGAAGGACACCACCAGCTTTCTTCCATGGAGAGAGGAGAGCTATCTCCTGGCTAATCCCTGCATCCCTGGGCCAGCCTGCCTGGGCTATTCAGCAGCCTTGAATGGCAGGGCCTCCCTGGCCCACAGCCCAGGTGCAGCAGGCTGCTTAAAGACTATTGAGTACAATGCCGCTTGGGGTCAGGACCTCTGTCCTCTGAAAGCATCCGCGGGCTGCAGCTGGGAGGCCATTGTTTCCCACTCAAAGGGAAAGTGTCATTAGTGCCCTGTGCAATGGGAAAGGGGAAGGGAGCTGGGCTGGTGTCAATAATATTCGTTCCTTAATGGGCGACAAGACCCTGCGTGTGGACCTGGGGGTAGGGGGTGGAGGGTGGGGTGGGCAGGCCAGGAGGCTCTCTCATCTCGTCCTTCTGCCTCGCCTTGCTCACCTGGTCCTCAGCACTCCTGGGTCCATTTCCCTCCCAGGAGCCCAAGTTTTGCTGGGCTTAAAACAGTGTGTTGTCTCCTGGTTCTGCAGGCTGTAACTCTAAGAGGCAAGGGGCTGATAGGACCCCTCTCCCTCCAAAGCCTCTGTGGAGTGCTTCCTTATCTCCTTCAGCTTCCAGAGGCTGAATGAAAAGTTAGATAGATAGATAGATAGATAGATAGATAGATAGATAGATAGATAGATAATGATAGATAGATGATAGATAGAAAGATAGATAGAGAGAGAGGGATGGATAGATAGATAGATAGATAGATAGATAGATAGATAGATGATAGATAGAAAGAAAGATAGATAGATGAGAGATGGATGGATAGATAGATAGATAATAGATAGACAGATAGACAGATAGATAGACAGATATGAAAGGAAAGGGCATAACTGCTCCTAGGTATGGTGAAGGAGAAATTGTTGTGTTGTGTGTGTGTGTGTGTGTGTGTGTGTGAGAGAGAGAGAGAGAGAGAGAGAGAGAGAGAGAGAGAGAGGAGAGATCTGGAGAGTCCAGAGTAGACATGACCCGTCTGAGCAGGGCAATATGCGGAGAAGGGGAGAGGGAGAGAGAAGGCAGAGAGGGAGTCGGGTACAGCAGCCAGGAGGCCAGAGATACAGAAAGGGACGGGTAACCAAAATGGCTGGGTTATACAGGCAAGAGCCTCTGGGACAAAGGGCGCCCAGGCTCTGGGCTGGAGAATTCAGGGGAGGGGAGGGCTCTGGCAGCCATACCCTGTAGCCCCCTGTAGCCGGGTAGGAACTAAGGGATGCTGGGAGAACCTGGAGGCCAGGTCCACTTTGATATGTTAAATAGACACCTCAGCCCATTCATCTGGGGCTGGAAACATGGCTTCCATGCTCCTAGGCTTGACTGCCTACTTCTAATCTGTCTTCACTTGGCATACTTCCTGTCTCAGGGCCACCCCACTGTGGTAGGAACTCGTCTTAACTCGGTTACAGCTGCAAAGGGACCCATTTCCAAGTAAAGCTACAGGTGAGGACATTGAAATCTTTGAGAGGCTCCAACTCAACCTGTGACAGAAGGTCTTGGGCTCTAGGGACGTACAGAACCCCTAGACAAGGCACCTAAGCCCCTGGGCCTCAGTTTGCTCATCTGTAGGTGAGATGTCTCTCTCCCACCTGGGATACCATAAGGATCAGAGAGAAATGTCTTTTTAAAAGAGATATATTTGCATGCGTGCGTGCATGCGTGCGTGAGTACATGTGTGTCATGCATTAAGTCCAGAAGAGGGTATCAGGTGTCCTCCTGTATCATTGTCTACCTATTCCTTTGAGGCAGGATCTCTCCCTGAGCCCACATCTCAAACTCACTCAACTAAGACGCAGGTAGCAAGCCCCAATAATCCTTCCGTATCCATGCCACTTGGAGCTCGGGTTGCAGGCCCATGCCAGAGACTTGGCTTCTTTCTTATATGGGTGCTGAGATTCGAACTCTGATCTTGACTGTCATGCAGCAATCTCTCTTGACCCCTGAACCATCTGTCCAGCCTGGAGAGATGTCATCTAACCCACGAGGGAACACTGAGAGAAGCCAAGAGGCCGCAGTCTCTGGTCCACAGTGGTCGCCGAGGCCATAGGGCCATAGAGTCCACAGAGTCCACATGGCTCCTGAGGTTTTTAGCAGTGCTCTTACCCTGTGAGGAAAAGTCACAAAACACGACAGAATCCACTAACAAGAGTTCTATTAAGACAAGAGAAACACAGCCTTTAATCAGCACTGATCTCTGTGAGTTCGAGGCCAGCCTGGGCTACCAAGTGAGCTCCAGGAAAGGTGCAAAGCTACGCAGAGAAACCCTATCTCGATAAACCAAGAAAAAAAAAAAAGACAAGGAGAAAGGGATAGATGTGATCAGGCCTGCTAAAAGGATACATGTGGGAGAAAGGGGAGGGGTGGGGTGGGTGAGGGGTGTTAGGGGGGCCTGCCTTTTTAAGGGCCAACCTGCACATGCGCACACAGGCCCATGTGGCTACTCCACGCATGCGCATAGATCACGTGGTCACACTGCCCAATTACGTGACCATGCAGCCCGTGGATTACGTAGGACATATGACCCAGAAATGACTAGGTGGAAATGACTAAGTGTCCTGCCAGGGCATGTGGGACCATGGGGGCGTGACTGGAATTCCTATCAGCTCCCTGCTGCCAGGATGGGACGTTGCATCCTGGTGAGCCTTAAGGGCCAGTGCCAACCATGCTGCTCCGGGAAAGGTGGCTGGCAGCACTGGTTCTTGCCCCTTCTGGAAGGCTGGAACTCCCTATAGCAACAGATCCCAAAGGTGCCTCAGTCTGAACACACTGAAACGGTCTTTTGCCACCATCCCTGGCCTGCATGGTTTGGCCACTCAGGCATAGCTCATCCCGGAAAGCTCTGAAGCAGTGTTAGCTGCTGGGGCGGTCTGGCTGAAACTCCCACATCCAGAAGCGAGGCATCCCCAAAGCCAGTCAGACGAAAGCAGCCACGATTAAGTGCCTCTCCATTCAATTGCATTTTCTGTGAAACAGAACGTTTGATTAAAAGGCCCGAGAATAAATTATTACCAACCACCGATGATTACATTTAAGAGAGAGCAATACACAACTTAGAACAAGGCTTAAAGAAGTTAAAATACCTAGTGTGAACACTTAGAGTTTTTAAGTCCAGCAAGTTTAAGCAGAAGACGAATTGACTGGTCCACAACACCACAAAGTTGGGGGGTGGGAATGGGATTCAGACGCAGTGGGATTCCAGGGACTCAAATGCCACCTTTCTTCTGGGAGCCCCGTCAGCATTAGGAACCACTTTTGTTCTTAGCCAAGGTAACTGTCACAGCAGAGGCAGAGGCAGCCCCTGGTTCTCCGGCTTTTCATTATGCCACTGTCCCCAGCATCCTCAGCTACGGAGGTCCAGGTCCCTCCCACCCACAGCCCAGGGAGCATGAGCTCTCTCTGGCCACACCTTTAGGTCAAAGGCCAAAGTTCCCCAAGGTTCGAGGGAGAGGATGTGCCCAGGATCGAGCATATGCATGCAGGAGGGGTGAGGAAGGAGGCAAGAGACTCTGAGAAGCCCCCGGCTCTGGGCACATCATCTATGTGCCTTCAGCAGCTCCTCCCCTCCTCCCCCGAACCCTGAGTTTATCCTAGGCTCCAACTGAATACAAGACTTAGTCATCTCCAACTCAGTTCCAGGAAGCCAAGGAATGTGTGAAGTGACTCCAGGTCACTGCGGTCTGTACAAAGGAGTTCAGCTGACCCCACGCAGCTGACTCCAGCAGGGCGGCAAGCCATGTGGCATTAACTTGTTAGCACTCGCTGCATCCGGCCCCTTCCTGGACCAACTCAATCTGTTTCCCACAGCGAATTCTGTCTGTGCTCCGGTCCCTAAGTGAGGCCCGTGCGACTGCCCAAGACAGACACTCTCATTCTGTTCCTCGTATCTCGTTCCAACGACTCCTCGCTGTGGACACAGGCCCAGTTTGACAGCCCTACTCCTGAGCTCAGGGCCTGACTCCCATGGATGTCCCCTCCGCTGACTTCTCATTAAGTCCGTAAGACTATTGGAGAACAGCTCAGTCGCATCTGTTTTAGGAAGGACAAAATGGTTATCATCCAGCTGCAAAATCTCTACATCCCACAGGCTAGGCTACGCTCTGTCCCAGAAGCCTCCTCACTAGCTGCAGAATGTCTTCCACACAGATAGATGGCCATGCAGGATACTTTCTTGATCCTCCTGAGGCTTCCTGGAGTAGATCAGGGTAACGCTAGCCTCCAGGATGGCTACGAAGAGGAAATGAGATGCCAATTATAAACTGTAAAGGTCTGTGGACCTCAAAGGGTCACAATCATCACCATGTCACCATCCTGGTTTAAATCCTTGCTGTAGACTGAGCCTTGGACTAGGCCCTCCACGGGAAGCCGATTTCCCTGATGTTGATGACCAAATTCCCGCAGAATCAAGAACTGGCTGCACCTTGACCCCAGAAACGGGAGCTGGTGCACACATAGCCCTGCAGTCACCGAGGAGTCAGGAAAATGAACGCTTCAGGCCATCTCCCAGCGAGAGCAAAACACAGTCATTACAGAAATGACAGACGCTAGCTGATTGAATGCATTCTTCTCAGCCAAACCGAAATTACTTGCACTATTGATGGAGGCCTAATGGGAAAGGCAAGAGTCCCCCGCAGGGAGCCCCGCAGAGTCCCTGATGGCGACAGGCGCTGCTGGTCTCACAGCCTGGGGACACCTCCTTTCTGAATCTCCATCCTACCTGAGCCCACTCAGAACCACGACATGTGCCTGGGGCCATGGCCTGGGGTCTCCAGGAAGGCTGGTGGGGCCAGGGGAGTGTCTCAAACTACTGCGACCCTTGCTGGATTAGAGATCCGCTGATCAGTCCTCACCACACCCATCTGTCAGTAGACTTTGCCTCTACATACACCCTCACAGCTCTGTTTCCATTCGAGACCCCAGGACCCACCGAATCAGCTGCGTTTCGTAGTCAGTAAAACAGACATACACACAAGGGATCATCTTAACTCCAGCTGGCGTTTAGTTTAGTGGTATGAAATATATTTGTGGTGATATAGAACCTCCCTCCACTCCAAGCTAAAATCTAAACCCCTTGAATAACATCCCACAGGCAGCCACCCTTCTCCTTTCCATATTCAGGGAAGTGGAATCGTGAGTTGCTTCTCTTGTGTGACTGGTTTATTTCACTGTCGCGAGCAAGAAGGTAGATACGCATAGTGAAGGTAGATACACAAAAGTGATATTTTATCACACTGACGGTCATCACCCAAAGTTTGCACTCTTAAGTTCCTAACTCTGGTCCTAAGCTCATCTCCCAGGCTGCTCACCTGTGACACGTCAGGTCCAGTCTCTAACAGAAGTATCTGATTCAAGGGTCAGGATCCGGGGGAGACTCTCCAGCCGCAGGGCAGGTCAAGGTGGCGTCTCTCCAGATGTGCAGGGCAGAGCATTGCTCTTGGTCTCTGTTTATATTCTGTCCAGTGGGCATCATGGGGTCTGGCCAGGTGCCTGTTTATCTTGAGTGAGTGATGTCACTGGGATCTGGTGATCAGGTGCAGCCTTGGGTGTAGTGGGGTTCCTGACTATACGTTCACTAAGCATGATGTCGTCATCATCATGGCTGAAGAGGGTTGATACAGGGTCTCATTAGGTAGCCCAGGCTGGCCTACAATGCGAAGTGCAAGTACTGTAGGGATGTGTCAGCACACCGGGCTGTGTTCTGATCCCAGTGGACCTGCCACCGAGCTGCTCCTGGATCCTTGAGAACCGGATTACCTTCGCATGCCTGATTCCCACTGGACCACAGGCCCAGAGCCAGCAGCTGCAGCCTTTCCAGAGGTGGGGCCTGCCAGGCCTTCTCCCCGCTTGCTCCCTTAAGCCACAATTTGCTCTTCAAATCACCAAACTATTTATCAACACCACAGCTCCTTCACACTCTACTGAACTGCAAAACCAGTCATTATCCGGGCCCACGCCTCCTTGATGCTAACAATGGCTTAATGGGAAAATCAGCGTCAGAGCCTCAGAGTCCTTAATTACTCCTCATGGCTGTTGATCCTGACTCTGGCCTCAGCCCGCAGCACGGAGGGAGGAGACAGAGAGCAGACTTGGCTCCCCCAAAGGAAAACACAGTTCATCACGACGCGGGCCAAGACCATCATGTGGATGGACAGGAGGCCTGCCTAAACAATCATGTTCCCAAGGATCAGCATAGTGGGAGGCGGTCAGGAGTGTGGTCAGAGCCCCATCCATAAGACCAGGTTCAAATCCCACCCCTGCCACTTCCTGGCTGTGTGACCTTGGATGAGCTGCATGAGGCCTCTGATTTCCATTTCCTCACCTATGAAATAGGCACAACAGCAGTAACTCGGTCTGTTTGAGGCTGCCGTAACAGAGCGCTTGAGGTTGAGTAAGTTTAGCAAACAGAAATGTACTGGCTCACAGTTCAGGAGGCTGAGACCTGAGATCAAGGAGTTTGTATGCGGCAAAGGACTTCTGGCCAAAGAGACAGAAGGGTACAGACAAAGGAGAATGGAACTTGTTTTGTATCAACCTCGATTCTACCCATGAGGGCAGAGCCAAAACCACCCTCTAAGGGCCCTGCCTTGCAGTGTCTCTTCTCCCTCCTAGAGTTTTGTGAGGTTTCCCTGAATCCATGAAACCCGTGCCTGTGATGGTTTGAATAATAATGCTCCCACAGGCTCATATATTTGAATTCTTAGTCATCGGGGAGTGGCATCACTTGAGAAGGATTAGGAGGTGTGGCCTTGCTGGAGGAAGTGTGTCACTGGGGGTGGGCTTTGGGGTTTTAAAGGCCCAGGCCAGGCCCAGCATCTCTCTCTTCCTGCTGCCTTTGGATCCTGATGTAGAACTCTCAGCTCCTTCTCCAGCACCATGTCTGCCTGCACGCTGCCCTGCTCTCCGTCATGATGATAGTGGACTAAACCTCTGAAACTGTAGGCCAGCCCCAGTTAAGTGTTTTCCTTCATAAGAGTTGCTGTGGTCATTGGTGTCTCTTCCCAGCAACAGAACAGTGACTAAGATAATGCCCAAGTCCACCATGGATAAATGAGGAGGAGGCGGGCACATCTGGGTCTGCATTCCAGCTGCATCACTTGGTACATGGGATGCTGGAGGGGCCCAGGCTGTGTCTCCAGCTTGTAAACATCAGTGCCGCACATAGTTGGCTACCCCCATAGCTCCTTTTTCCCCCTACAAGACATTAAGTGGTAGATGGCTCTAGGACCTGTCTCCCCCACACCCTTACAGGATGGGTGCTTCATTAAACTCACACCCTGCACGGAGGGTCACCCCCAGGGGTGGTCCAACCTGGTGAACACCCAGTCCTGAGGAGCTGGTCAATTCTGTCTCCAGCCAGAGTGACACCCAGGGGCTGTATCTCAGGCCACACACCATCTCCGTGTTCCTCCTTGAAGTTGAGTCTTGTAAACCACTGAGGCTGTGACTGCTGAGAGAACCCCCACATGGACAACATAAGCAGCAGAAGTGGGCTCCTGCCATGGAGGAGCCAGGTGTCAGAGCCAGTCAGCACCTGGCTGGGCTGCCAGGGTCACCCTATCGTCCATTTGGACAGTCTCTGCCATGCCACGGCCCGACTGAGGCTCTGGTTGGAGTTGGTGTTGAATGGCCCACAGCCCTGGGCAGAACTTCATGGGGCTGAGCAGGCCTGAAGATGAGTTTAAGCTGTGGTGTGTGGGGAGCTATCATGGGCTCACGATTCAGTGCTCTGGTACCTTCAAGTATGAGGAGCTGTACCAACATGCCCTTCCGGGTGTTCTGGTCTAACAGAGAAGTGACCCAGACGGAAAGCGAGGACAGCTGGGAGTCTGAAAGGCAGAGGAGAGGGCGGGCTGGCCATAATCCAGAGGATGGATACAGCTTCCTGGGGGTGGAAGAAGGATCCCAGGAGGAAGAAAAAGTCAAAGGTGGTGACATGGTCAGGTTGATAGGGTACAACACTTGAGCCAGCCTCAGGCCCCGACACTGTAGAAGCCTGGGCTTAGACAGGAGCATGGGGTGGGGGGGCAGTCACCAACCTGGGCTGCAAGGTCCAAGTGAGGCCCAGCTCTAAGTAACTGGGATACTGCCCTGCCTCAGAGACACACAGTCCAGACCTGCACAGACTCCAGCCTGTGCTGAGCTAATGATACCAGGTCCCTGCGCAATAGGTAAGGGCCAGTCAGGAGACTGGCTTTGGGCACAGTAAGGAGGCTTGGATCATCCCAGGAGAAATGACCCCCCGCCCCCAAGAAGGGACCGCCATGGGCAGCCGTGAGCCGGAGAGGACCGCGGTGTGCATCACCACTCTGCCCTCTGCAGCCCGAGCTCTGCATGGGGAGGCTTGTGTTCTGCTCCAGCTGCCATGCAGACCCGGGCCACGGATCCTCAGCTCTCAAGCTGCAGGCTGCATGGTGATGGCGGTCTGCCATTTGTCGTTCCCACCCCATGCAGGGCTACTGGGGCATGCGGGGCACGCGGAGGAGGGGGTAGACCCAGGGGAGCCCGTCCGGCTTCAAAGGAGAGTCAGTGGCAGTGGAGGGCAGTGCCCTGCCCCGGAGGTGGCGGCTGGAACCATCATCCCCAACACGCACTGTCATAAATAATGGAACAAACTCGGACTCGGTGAGGGAGTGTGTCAAAATGTAGAAAAGCCATCCGGCATTGGTGGTAACACCGGAGGAGAGGCCCTCCCTGCTTCCCGTGACACCAGCTGAGCGCAGAGGCCATCTCCCCCACACCCTCACCTGGAACCAGTCCGTGTCGCCACCTGCCGGCCCCTCCTTGCTCTGCCCCAAGGTCAAATCACCTGAGGAGGAACCTCCCTAGCTACTTGAGACCAGGGTCTTGCTATGTAGCCCAAGCAAAGGCATGGTACTTCCTCCTCTGTCTCTGCCTCTCACAAGTATTCTCTCTCTCTCCCCCTCCCTCTCTCTCTCTCTCCCTCCCTCCCTCCTTCCCTCCCTTCCTCTCCCTCAGACAGGGTTGCCCAGGGAAATGACTGATGCCCAGGAAACGTAAGAGTTAAAGCCTAGGGTGCTTCCGATTTGCAATAGCATATCCTCCTCCGTGCAAGGGCTTAAATAATTAAAACGTTCTCCAAGGCAAGCGTCTTTAAATTGCATTCTCAAAAACAGTAAAGCAATGGATCAAAAACATACCAAAAATAAAAACAGGAAGCTCTCGAACACGAACCTGGTCTCATCTGCAGCCTTCAAGGCCCAGCCGAGGAGCCCCGTCACTTCAGGCCGCCCTGCTGTGACCTCATTCCAAGTTCAGTTAACCAGCAAAAAAGAGCTCCTTCCCCACCTGCCAGTCCAAGTCCTTCCCCAAGATTCCCCAAGGCAGCCCGGAGGCTGGATCTCAGTGAGGACACAGCCTCCCTCCCACACTGAACTACTTCCTGTCACCCCGGCCCTCCGTCCCATAGTGGTCCAGCAGAGCAGTGTGTGTTCCAGAATTATAACCATCTTGCAGGATTCAGTTTGCTCTTGGAAATGAGCATCATGAAAGAAATACCTATGGGAAGCAGAGGAGGAGGGTTGTGGGTTCAAGGCCAGCCTGGGCTACATAGAAAGACCATGTCTCAAAAAAGCAAGGGCTGAGTATGAAGCTCAGGGATATAGCACTTACTTGGTATGTACAAGGACCTGGGTTCAATCTCTAATACTTGAGAGAGGGAGGGAGGGAGGAAGGGAGGGAAGGAGGGGAGAGGGAGGGAGGGAGGGACATTAGAGGAGCACAAAAGAGTATGTTCCTTACTTTGTATTGGAATTCACATTGGATCTCTCTGAATCATACCATGAGCACACATATACACACACATTCACACACACATACACACACACATTCACACACACACATTCACACACACACACACACACACACACACACACACACATTCACACACATCAATACCCTGCCGTCTTGAACTCTTGGTCATCCTGCCTCGGCCTCTAGTGCCGGTACTGAGATTCCAGGTAGGCACTACCCTGCCTGGCTTTGGATGGTCTGGGATTGAGTCAGGGTCTCAAGGGCACACCCTTTACCACTGGGCTATCTCTCCAGCCCTCTTTTCACGTCTTATTTTGAGGCTGGATCTCACTAAATTACTCAGTCTAGACTTGAATGCATTCTATAGCCCAGGCTAGTCTTGAACTTAAGATTCTTCTGTTCCTACACATCAAGGAGATGGGAGGACATGATTGTACCAGGAGGCCCTACTTGTGACTTCAGTCCCCACTGTGACCAGATAAAAATGTTTACGTTTCCATTTGAATGTTCTCTCTTGTAGAGCGTCTTACACAATCCCCATGCCCAGCATCTACACAATCCCATGCCCAGCGTCTACACAACCCCATGCCCAGCGCTTACACAATCCCATGCCCAGAGTCTACACAATCCCATGCCCAGCATCTACACAATCCCCATGCCCAGCGTCTACACAATCCCATGCCCAGCGCTACACATCCAGCAGTCTACACAATCCCATGCCCAGCATCTACACAATCCCCATGCCAGCGCTACACAACCCCATGCCAGCGCTTACACAATCCCATGCCCAGCATCTACACAATCCCATGCCCAGCATCTACACAATCCCCATGCCCAGCGTCTACACAACCCCATGCCCAGCGCTTACACAATCCCATGCCCAGCATCTACACAATCCCATGCCCAGCGTCTACACAATCCCCATGCCCAGCATCTACACAATCCCATGCCCAGTGTCTACACAAGCTCCATGCCCAGCGTCTACACAAGCCCCACCCCCTCTTCCTGCTCTCTTTCTCCCCTTTCTGGCCCCAAGGCATTCTTCCTGCGTTTTCATTTCAAGACTCCAGTCAAACGTGTAGCCGCCAATTCCTCTATTCCTCTGCGGTTTGCCTCTTCGCTCTCCGTGTTGATTTTGGTTGAACAAACATTATTAATTTTAATGTAGGCCAACTTACCATTGTTCCTTTCCTGATTTATGCTTTTTTTGGGTCCTAAGAGATATTTGCCTACCCAAAGGTCATGAAGATATTCTTCTGTTTCTGTCTGAAATTTTATTGTTTTGCTCTGAAAATTTATATCTAGGGTCCATGTGGAATTGGCTCTTATGTACGATATGAAGCAAGGATCAAAATTCACATTTATATGTGGACAACTGTCTTAGTTGGCCTGAGAGATTAGAACAAAATCCTGGGCAGCCTAAATAACAGAAATTCCTTTCTTGGAGTTCTGAGACTGGAAGACGCAGATCAAGACAGCAGCAGCAGACTTGGTTTCTGGGGAGGCTCGTTCAGGGTTACACACAGCCCCCTCCTGCCGAGTGCTCACACTCCGTCCTTAGTAGAACACCAAGCTGTTTGCTCTAGTGTTAGAACATGGTCCCTTCCCGAAGATCCTGTCTCATGTTTTCACCTATGTGGCTGCCTGAGGGGTCACAGACATGTAACGTAACCTCTGAAAATGGGGTCCTACCTGCTTGGTAGGGTGATGTTGGGATGAGTGGAAGAACTATTAGAGATTGGGGCCGAGAACTGGCCCTTCACACACGTGGAGAGTTCTCTCACACGAACAGTAGCTTCTAGAATGCCCCATGAGCCTCTGCCCAGAGGTGACCTGGGATTCCTTACTGAGCATCCTTACAACTTTCCTTGACAGGTGTCCCTTCACATTGACATTTGTGTCCTTTAAATCACCATGTGTAGAGAACTGGCCGAAACCTTGGAAATCTCATAGAGAAAAAAACAACAACAGAGATGTGAGGGGCTGAAACAAAAGCCACCCAACCCCAAATATCTACCAAACAAAGGGTGTCAAAGGTCAGCTCCTGCCAGCAGGAACATGGAGGCTGCTGGAGAAGAAGGAAAGGAGGAACGGGAGAGTCCCGGTGTGGTGGGCACACTGGGCACCGTGTGACACCAGGATGGTCCCTCTTTCCCTGTAGGGGGTGGTGCTTCTTGCGGGAGAGAGTTGGATGGAAGGCGCTCTAGGTTCCCAAGCAGCAGGATCGGGATGACGTGTGGACGCGGCTCTATGTTTGACCTGCACAGCTCCCTCATACGTGGGATGATGTCAGCCACATCCCCACCTGCAGAGACGCTGTGCCTCCCCCATAGCTCTGGGAATAAGCTCTCGGCAGATCTCCTCACGTGGCTGAGCCCAGATTGTATGTCAGCCCCTGGCTGGCTGTGCAGGAAGTTGTGGGCAGAGGGGGTTATGGAAGCCATTGGGTCTCTGGTGGGGGGCGGGTGTCAGCTTGGGTACTCACTAATAGGAAGGAGATTTGGAAGCCAACACACACACACACACACACACACACACACACACACACAAGCTAAAATTACCAATACAAGCAAGACAGTTACCGAAAGGAGAATATTTCCCAGAAGAATATTCTAGAAATATATTCTCATAAGAAAAGGAGAAGGTGAACAGATTAAACAACAGTGTCTGCCTGATAGAGGGAAAGGGATGACTTACACTGAAGTAAATCAACAGGGAGTCACTTCACAGCCTTGAATTTCAGACATCTACTCTCTCCTGTTTGTGAGATGGTGGCGGCGGTCGGGGATGTGGAGCAGACAAGACTCAAATTAAGAGCATCGAGGCAACCAGACTAAGAAGACAGAGGGATCCCCCCCGGCTCAGCACAGTGGGTGCAGGGGGTTAAAAGACACAGGGTTCGGACATCTGTTGGTGAGGGCAGCAGACGCCATCATCAAGGGGGTGGGTGGGGCTAAGTGCTGAGATGGGGCATGGTCGGGTGGGGAGATGGAGGGGGATGCAGCCGGCTAAGGGAACGTGGAGTTTCTTCTCCAGTAGGCAGCTGCAGGTGTAACTCTGCAGCCTGGGAGGTAAAGGTTGCCAGTGAGCTCATGCAAATCCTTGTAAAAATATTTTTGTTCACCGAAATTAAATAGAGAAACAGCTCATGAGAGAGATGTGAGTCAATAGCTCTTTACCCATCTGTTAGACCTGGTAAGCATTGCGGAACAGCGCTGCCAGAGGAGGCCCCTGCCCAGTCAGACCCTCGTCCTGGGGTCGGGCCTCCAGCACTTGCACATACAGAAAGCCTGTTTTTGTTTGTTTGTTTGTTTGTTTTTACTTGCCCCTCCCAATGTTTGATGCCTTAACACTTGCTAAGACCTCGACTTGGACCAAAGAGATGGTGCATTAGATAAAGATACCTGTATCCAAGATTGATGGCCTGAGATTGGTCCCTGGAACCCACACGATGGAGAGGAAGATGGAGAGAGAGGGGAGAGAGGGAGGGAGGGAGGGAGGGAGGGAGAGAGAGAGAGAGAGATGAGATTTGGGAGCTGACTCCCTGCCAGGTGGTGGTGACAACAGGTCTTTAATCCCAGCGCTCAGGAGGCAGAGGTAGGCGGATCTCTGAGTTCGAGGCCAGCCTGGTCTACAGCGTGAGTTAGTTCCAAGACAGTCAAAGCTGTTACACAGAGGAAACCCTGTCCCGAAAAACAAACAAAATCTTTTTTAAAAGTCAGAATTATGGATCCCTGTCTCCTGGATCTCGCTGTAGTTCCTGAGATACAGAGGAATGGCCCGTTTCAAAATGGGAAAGACTCAGACGCTGTTCGGCCACGTGTGGCACAGCTTCTTCCCGGCCCATGTCAGCCTGGGTCCCCTCGGCCCTGCTTGCATGAGCTCAGACCAATCACCTGCCCTCCACTGCCTCCCCCGGCTTCCTGCCCCTCCCGCCAAGGTCATCATCAAAGCCGGTCCTCTCTTGCTCTCTGTCAGGTCCCTTTCCTTTCCCTTCTCCAAGTCCCAGTTCCGTTCAGCCAGCGCTGCCCCGTCGCCCTGGCTGAGATGCGTTCACACAAGAGCCAAAGCTCACTGGAGTTCAGAAAGGGAACAAATCCGCATATGCTAGACCTTTGCCTTCGGGAGCGACAGTCTCGAAGGATTGGGCATGCCTTAATCCCTAGGCATCCATGGTGTTTGTCCCCGAGACATGCCAGCAGGCTGTTCCCTGTAGGAACTTAAGTTCCAATAGCGGAGTCAGACTAAATGTGGCTGCACTCCTGTGACAATTGTCACAGGGAAGGAACCACAGGAACCACAGGTACCACAGGGGAGTTTAGTGGGGGAGGAGCTGACAGGAAAATCAAGGCAGACTTCCTGGAGGAAGTGTCAAATGAACCAAAGGAGGAAGTGTCAAATGAACCAAAGGCCGAGAGTCTCTCATCAAATAGAGAGAAGGGACAGATGTGGTCAAACCTGCATGGACAAGATCTATGTGCCCCTAACTGACGGCCTCTGTGTGGAGCTGAGAGAGCCTAGTATGGCTGGAGCAGTGGAGACAGCAGAGGGGTGAGTTAAGGTTTTCATTTGCAGATTCTCCGTTTCTTCCCCCAAAAGCAACCAGAATGCCATTCCCTGGGGTCAGCTTGTCACTTAGAAGAAAAGCAGGGCCTGTTCAGGGAACAGCTCTGGGGCTGCGTGGATGCGGGGGAGCCGGGCTGCAGCATGTTCTCAGACTCCAGCAACAGCTCTGTAGCCATGAGGCTCAGGCTGGCCAGGTCTGAGGGCGATCCGATCCAGAAGGCAGGATAGCAGGGCTCAGGGAAAGGGGGCCAGGCAGTGAGGGAGAGGCGCCATGGAGGTGCATGGAGGTGCGGGTCTTCATTTTGGCTGTGTCTTTGTAGACACCACACACAGAGGCTGCCACTCCAGGAGCAGATGACCTGGCAGGCAAGGGTGAGGTCAGGTAGGCACGAGTGCCTGGGACGGCCCCTCCTGGCCTGAGGGCTTCCTTCTTCACACGTTTTATTTTGTTTTGTTTTGCTGGTTTTGTTACTTTTTGGAGGGGAGCAAAAGTCTCTTCCTAAGTAAGATCTGCTCTCCGCCCCCTGCGCTTTCCTGAAAGTGTGCTTCTTTTATTGAGTTCCTCCCTGGAGGATATTTTCCCAGGCATGTGAGACTCCAGGCTGACATTCATTTCTCCGCATCACCCTCAGGCCTCCCACGGCCAACGTGGAAACGTCCACCCGTCTACTCGGCCTGAGCACTGAGATTACAAACCCACTCCTGACTCTTTTTTTTTTTTTTTTAATGTGGGTGCTGGGGAATCCATCTCAGGTCCTCATGCTTGGGAGGCCAGCATTTTACCCACAAAGAGATCTCCCCAGTCTTTTTAAGTGAAGACACATTTCGTCTCTTGCTGATCCATGCCTGAGAGTCGAATTTCTGGGCACTAGGTAGGATGCATGTTACTCCTTAACTGCTGCCGGCTGTGGTGGTGTCTGAATGGGGACGGGCCCCCCCAGACTCCTGTGCGTGAATGCTTGGCCCATAGGGAGTGGCACTATCAAGAGGCGTGGCCTTATTGGAGTGGGTGTGGCCTTGTTGGAGGAAGTCTGTCGCTTTGGCGAGCTTTGAGGTCTCCTATGCTCAAGCCACACCCCCATGCGGCAGTCTCCTGCTGCCTGTGTAGAACTCCTAGCTCCTTTCTCCAGCACCACGTCTGCCAGCCCACTGCGGTGTTCTGCCATGATGACAATGGACTAAGCCTCTGGAACTGTAAGCCAGCCCCGATTAGATGTTTTCCCTTATAAGAGTTGCTGTGGTCATGGCGTCTCTTCACAGCAATAGGACACTAAGACACCTGCTCTGCATCCAGCAATCCTGGCTTAAGTCTTTCAGACCGTCCAAGTGCGTATGTCTGCAAACAGTGGCTAAGGCGTTGAAGGGGGAAGGCTTGGTCCTTTTCCTCGGTTTCTTCCCACTCCGCTCCCCGAGAAGTTAGAAAAGCAAAAGCTCAAGATTCTCCACACGTGCCTTCAGATCAAAGTCCACAGGTGAGACAGAGAGCGAGAGAGAGGAGGGAGAGGCTGGGAAGGTGATTCCGTGTGGAAAAGTGCTTACCCCACGAAGCTCGATGACCTGAGTCTAACCTTTCTCATGCCCACCTAACAACGTGATAGTGCACATCCTGGAATCCACACAAGGATGCAGTGACCTGATGTGATACTGCACATCCCGGGAGCCCACACAAGGATGCAGTGGCCTGATGTGATACTGCACATCCCGGGATCCACACAAGGATGCAGTGACCTGATGTGATAGTGCACATCCCGGGAGCCCACACAAGGATGCAGTGGCCTGATGTGATAGTGCACATCCCGGGAGCCCACACAAGGATGCAGTGGCCTGATGTGATAGTGCACATCCCGGGATCCACACAAGGATGCAGTGGCCTGATGTGATAGTGCACATCCCGGGAGCCCACACAAGGATGCAGTGGCCTGATGTGATAGTGCACATCCCGGGATCCACACAAGGATGCAGTGACCTGATGTGATACTGCACATCCCGGGAGCCCACACAAGGATGCAGTGGCCTACATCTGTAATCACAGCACTCCAAAGGTGAGATGGGAGATGGAGACAGAAGAATCAGCTGGAGGCTCTCAGGCCAGGGAGTCGGGAGATCGTGGTCCAACCAAGGGGGAAGTGGGAACAGACTACAAAAGTTATCCTCTGACCTCACCCATGTGCTCTGGCATAAGTACACTCTCTCCCTCTCCTCTCTCTCTCTCTCTCTCTCTCTCTGTCACACACACACACACACACACACACACACACACACACACACACACACGCACACACACTTTTTATAAACTTAGAAAATAAAGTAAAGGGTAGGGAAAGCGTTGAATTGCACCTAAGACGTTTTTAATGGTATTTGATGGGGGAAATTCGGGGTTCTGCTTTCATTGCTGCTCAGAGCTGAGAAAGGAAGATGGACAGGCCACACCGAGAACTCTGACCGGCGGCAACATGACTCTGTCTCACACTTACACACCAGTTACCGTTGTCTGACTCACCTCATCAACCCCGAGCCTACCCTGATTGCTCAGGCCTCACCGGCTGCTCCATACATCCTCCACACAAGTTCTTCTCCTGACCTCTGACCTCCTCTGACCTCTATCTGGTCCCAGCCTGAATTTAGGACGACAGCCAAGATTCGGTAAAGCGGACAGAGTGAGAGGAGGGGGCTGGATGGTAAAGTCCCAGGGAGGGGGTTAATCCGAAGCCTGTGGGCTCTCCTACTTCTGAACATTGGGTCTGGCTTTGTTCGTGTCCTGCTCACTAAGTCTGTGCCCCTGGCTCCTCTAGGACCATAGGCCCAACTCCAAGTTCTGCACTTCACGGTCTTGGCTGCACCTGTTAATGTTAACGGCACATGGGATCTCATGGGCAGGTTTCCAATGCCATCAGTCCTGGAGGAGGACAAGGACCCTGAGGGTTTGGCTTCTAGCCACAGGCTGTGTATCTGCTCAGGACAGCTGGGAAGAGTGCGGCAATGGGTAATTAAACACATTAGTCACTGTAAGCATGTTCACAAAAGCCGGTTGTGATCAATGGGGAGCAATCCATTAGCATCTTGTCCCTAATGGCCCTGTCCCTCAGAGAGAAGCCCCACCTTCTCCACAGGAGGGCTGATGGTGAGGCCGCTGGCAAGTGTTTGCTGGTCTGCTTACCATCTTCTCTCACCTTTCCCTCATCTAGAGTACCCCAACATTTCACCCTCCAGGCATTCCCTCTCCCAGGAAGCCACCCTGATTTCACAGGGGTCCCCTCCTGGGCTTCATGTCCATTCCTAGCCAGGACCCACTTAGAGGCTCTGTCACCAGGGAGGCCCAGGACCCAGTGAGAGGGGTCCACCTTCTTGTATGGGAGACTACAGAGCTTCTGGATAGGTAGGGTGCATGTGGGAACAACAGAGCCCACTCTGGCTCCTTCTGGGGATGGGGGTCAGGGGGGAGGTCTGGTGGGTGCTGAAAATCTGAAGATGCTCAGGAGACCCCAAGGAGAACAAGCAGGCTCGGCTGGATCTGAGCTCAAGTGCTCCAGGCGGCAGAAACCAATGAAGTCCTCAGGACACAGAGGGGAGAGAAGCACGTCCACCAATCACAACCTTTGTAGCATCAGCATGGCCAGGACTCAGACTCCCTGGAGAAAGAGCCTGGCTGCTCCGATGATATGGCCCAATGCGCCCCTGCCCAGGCGCAGGAGGAGTCCATGCCTGGACAGTCCTCATACATGTTGAGCCGTCCGACCTTCACCAACGGGCTGGGGGTGGGGGGGGTGGGGGGAGAAACTGATGCTATTCCTCACATCACAGTTGAGGAAACAGAACTGTGATGTGACCGAGCCAACTTGCATACGGTCACGTAGCTGAGAGGCAGAATCCAAGAAAAGAAAACAATCATGCTGGCCCCTGGCCCCTTCCCTGAGCCAGACTGCCCTGGAGAAACATCAATAAACGTTAATGATAAAGCATTAATAAGCGAGGGAATGAGTTCATAGATGAAACCGTGCAAACACAAGGCTGGTTTCTCCTGAGATGTTCCTCACTTACAGAGGCAGGTGTGGGAGGCGTTCAGTCCTTCCTCCTTCCTGAAGGATGGGTGATGTTTCCCGGGGTTCAGAAAGGCTGACATGTCTGTCACAGCTGAGGTAATTACTTCTCCAGCACTGGCCTTCTGGTAGAATTGCTGGCTGGGCAGTCACCACATTCCTTGTCTGTCATCTGCTTCAAGAGCCAATGGGAAGCATAGAAGAGGTGACGGGAAGTCTAGGGCATTCTGGGTAGTGAGGGAAGTCTATAGCACCTGGAGATGTATCAGGAGAGACAGAGCCGACCAGCTTCATGGCCGGGGTTGGCCTCCTCTAGGGAGCTCCGTTCCTTGGGCCGACCCAGATTTCTCCCCAGTCAGGATGCAGAAGTCACCACAAAGTGACAAGCTAAAAACTGCATGGATCTGAGTGTGGCATGAAGGTGGGTCCACCCCGTGGGTGGGCTCCCTGAAGGCTGTGTCTGCCCTCATATGGCACATGGGGCACACGTGCAGGCAAGAGGAAGGCCCTGTGACAGGAAATGGGCCCTGGGAGAGGGGCTGCCTGCTCCTTTGGAGTTTGTGGTTAAAGGGTCTAAACCTATCCCAAAGCAGATGTGTTAAGTAAGGGTGCAGGAGAGCAGAGGGATCTGGAAGAAGGCCCCAGCGGATCCCAGGCATTCCCCTGGGGAGCCCTTTCCCTCACCATCCATGCTGAAGGTCTCCACATCACCCTGGCCTTCAGAAAGCGTGACCAAGCTCCTGGGAAAACAGCTCAGTTGGTCATGCCATTGTCTCGACAGCATGAGGTCCTGAGTTCAACTCTGTCTTAGTCCCTGTTCTATTGCTGTGAGGAGACACCATGACCAAGGCGACACTGATGAAAGAAAGCATTTGCCTGGGGGCTGGCTGTCAATGTCAGAGGCTTAGTGCATGATTACTATGATGGGACGCAGTCAGGCTCCAGCAGGTGCTGGAGCAGCAGCGGAGAGCTTTACATCCCAATCCGCAGGCAGCAGGTAGAGAGAGAGACACTGGGCATGGCTTGGGCCTTTGAAACCTTAAAGACCACCCCCAGTGACACACTTTGTCCAACAAGGCCACACCTCCTAATCCCTCCCAGACATACATCAACGGGGGACCAAGCACTCAGTCCATAAGCCTCTGAGGGCCATTGTCATTTAAGCCACCACAAATCGTAAGAACCTACATTTAAAAGCTGGGCATGGCTGCCCACTTGTAATCCTAGTGAGGATGTAGAGACAGGAAGATCTCTGGGGTTTGAGTTCCAAGCCAATAAGAGATTGTGTCGATAGATAGATAGATGGATAGATGGATGGATGGATGGATGGATGGATGAATGGATGGATGGATGGATAGATAAATAAGCAAACAAACAAACAAATAAATAAAGGGATGGACAGAACAAGCATGGTGCTGCACACCTTTAATCCCAACACTCAGGAGCCAGAGGCAATTGGATCTCTGTGAGTTCAGGGCCAGTCTGGTCTACAGAGCTAGTTCTAGGACAGCCAAGGCTACACAGAGAAACTTTGTTTCAAAACAAACAAGCAAACAAAAGACTGTAGTTTTGCCAGAGGTGGTGATGGTACACACCTTTAATCCCAGCACTCGGGAGGCAGAGGCAGGTGGATCTCTGAGTTCAAGGCCAGCTTGGTCTACAGACTGAGTTCCAATACAGCCAGGACTACACAGAGAGACCCTGTCTTAAAGGAAGGGAGGGAGGAAGGAAGGAGAAGGGAAGGGAAGAGAAGGAAGGAAGAGAGGAAGGGATGGATGGAGAGAGAGAGAGAGAGAGGAGAGAGAAGGCAGACAGGACGGGCAAGATGTCTTGGCAGGTAAAAAGAATGGCCAGGCAAGTGTCACAGCCTGAGTTGGATTCCATAAACTCACAGTGAAAGAAGAAATCTGACTCCCCAACACTGTCCTCTGACCTTCACACACATACTGTGGAATATGCGTGCCTACATACACACACACACACACACACACACACACACACACACACAATAACAACAGTAAAGCAGATGGTGCCCGAGAAGTAACACCTGAAGTCAACCTCTACCCTCAGTGTATATACACACATGTACATACACACACACACACACACACACACACACACACACACACCACACACACACACACCAAGTATGACCAAGGTTGTAGGGCAGAAGCCACCAGGAGCCCTCATTGCCTGTGTGGGAGCTCACACTGTGAAAGTTCTCAGATGAGGGTTCAAGAGGGATGCCGAAACAGATGGCTGATGATTGGGAACTTACTACAAGAGCCATTAGCGCCATGGACAGACAGGCATATTGACAACCGCGTGGTGAGCACTCCTGAGGAGAGCTCAGGTCCCAGCACTGGGGACAGACAGCATGTGGGGTCTCCAAAAGAGGACTCAGGGTCACATGGCCGAAGTGGAGTCTTGGACCTTCCTAAGAATGAGGTACCTCACAAGCCTGCCTGTGGTGGTATTGTGTTCCCCAAAATATTGTGCACCCTAATAAACTTATCTGGGGTCAGAGAACGGAAAAGCCACTGGATACAGAGGCCAGAAAATGGTGGCACTCACGCCTTTAATCCTAGCCTTCTGGAGGCAGAGTTGGATCTCTCTGAGTTCAAGGCCACATTGGAAACAGCCAGGCATGGTGACACATGCCTTTAATCCCAGGGAGTGATGACAGAAGGCAGAAAGGTATATAAGGCATGAGGACCAGAAACTAGAAGCATTTGGCTGGTTAAGCTTTCAGGCTTTCGGGCAGCACAGTTCAGCTGAGATTCATTCTGGATGAGGACTCAGAGGGATCCAGTCTGAGGAAACAGGATCAGCTGAGAAACTGGTGAGATGAGGTAGCTGTTCTGCTTCTCTGACCTCTCAGCATTCACCCCAATAACTGGCCCCAGGTTTGATTTTATTAATAAGACCTCTATGATTCATGCTACACCTGTCCAGGCTCTCCAATTCCTAGGCAGGAGTCAGAGAAGGGGTGGGGATCAGGGTGTGTGACCACCAATACTCCCTGTAATGTAAACCCTGGCATCTGGGAGTGTGTGAGCGAAGGCCTCACAGAATGTCTCCATAGCGTGCCTGTGGGTGCCTGGGAGAGGGGAAGGCCGCTGGATGCCAATACCATGTTCTCACACACCAGAATTCATTGGCGTTTAGTCTCACAGATGCAGCATCATCTTAAACCCAGAGACTACAAGGATGGCTGCCAAGTTCATCGTCACTCTTACAAGGTTCCCCTGACTCCAGACGTGTCCCTGTGGCCTTGGCCTGATGCCACCCTCGCCTCCTCAGACTCCCTCTGCCCTGCCCTCTGCCCAGTGCTGTTGGGGACGGTCCTCAGTGGTTAGAGCAATAATAAAGTAACCCAATGAGTTCAAGAACAGCAAAGTGTGGGGGTTGGCGGGAGGGCAGGTCAGGGAGTCCTTCCCACCACAACCTTGCACCTCCAGGGTAGAGAGCCCGGAAGTTCTGGGAACTCATCTGTCACCTTTGCAGACCACTTCCTGTGGTTTCTTCAGCAGCCCTGTGACACAGGGACAATTGTCTCTGTTCTACTTTTATTTCTACTGATATAATAAAATATACGGACAAAAAGTAACTTAGGGGGAAAAGATATTATTTCCGCTTATAATTCCAGGTTACTATCTATCATCCTGGGGAAGTCAGGGCAGGAACTTCGAACAACTAGTCACATCATAGACGGTCAAGAGCTCAGAAAAAAAAAAATGAATGTGTGTGTGCTCACTTGCTTGCTTGTTCACGCTCAGCTCAACTTCTCCATTCTTAAATAGTTTGTGATCTCCTGCCTAGGGAATGGTGCTACCCACAGTGGGCTGAGTCTTTCCAGATCAATTAAAACAAGGAGGGCTAGAAAGATAGCTCAGCCATTAAAGTCTAAGGCTCACAACCAAAAAAAACGTCAGGACAGTAGTTCTCCACAGACATGCCCACAGGTCAGTCTAAGTAAACATTCCTTCATTGAGACTTCTCTGTTGATTCTAGGTTGTCTCAAGTTCACAAGTGAAAGCTGATCACAAGCTCATCATCACAGTCTACATTCACAAGTGAAACCCTGTGCATCAGAAGTTTAGGGAGCTTGCAACAGGGACTGGGTTAGTTAGGTGAAGGCTGAGTTCACAGGCCTAGGGCAGAGACAATAGTCCAGGTGACAGACAAAAGCTGAGCCACCGAGGTCCACAGTGGACCTGAGACCCCCCTCCCCCACCTGCTTCTTCCTCCTTAACTGATCCCTTAGATCCATCCAGAGGCTTTTTCAGGGGCAAACGGCTGCTGGTGTGGTCCCTGAGCCTGAGGACAGGAAGAGGTGTGTTAAGCGGTGTGGTCGTGGAGAGGCCATGCTCTCCAAGTTAGCCTTGACTCCCATTCAGAATCCCAGCCTTGGGGTTCCTCTGACGTTCCCAGCATCTCTCACTCCAGCCTGGCCTCAGCCCCTCCCATGTTCCTCCGGCCTCGCCCCTAGCAGTGTGGCTTCAACCACATCACCCTGCATGGCCCCATCACCTTGTGTGGTCTTTGTCCACTGAATATCTATCTGACCCTGGGCTGGACCAAGGCTGTGATCCGGTCACCCTTGGGGGCACAGGACCCCATGCAGTACGTGAGGTCTTCCGGCCCTGCATTCTTCCTGCCCCAGTGGAGACCTCGGCCGGAGGCTGAGGTCTGGGTCACAGGCCTCTTCGTGTGCATTTCTGGGTGATTCTCCCAGCCTCTCCCTCCCAGTCACTGTCACACTGAAGCTGTCGCTGGGCTTTTGCCCTCTCTGGGTCTGTGCCTGTCACAGCACAGCTGCTCCCTGGTGGACAGCGAGAGCTCTTTTCTAAGAGTCAGTAGGGACCGTGACAGGAAGCAGAAGACTGCGGGGACCAGCACCCCGGATACAGGTAGGAGGGAGCTTTCATGTCCCTCCAAGACACGTGTCCTCCCAAAGTGACAGAGCCCCTGTCGAGGACACAGGCTCCGACCGCTGCAGGGCCTTGCATCAGGAGATGTAATGTACAAGACTCAGCTCCAAGAGATTGTCCACACCAGGAATTTTTATTACAGAATATGGAAAATTCAAAATGACTTAAAAGAGATTATTGTTCTAGCTTCATTCTGTTATTGTGGAAAACAAAAACAAAAACAAATACCAAACACTTTGGCCGAAAACAGCTTAGGGAAGGAGGGGTCTACTTGGCTTACACTTCCAGGTTACAATCCATGGTTGAGGGAAGTCAGGGCACAAACTCAAGGCAGGAACCTGGAAGCAGGAACCATAGAGTAACACCACTTACTGGCTCGCTCACTCTCTCTCTCTCTCTCTCTCACTCACTCACTCATTCACACTCTGGCCCTCTCTTACAAGCTAGCTTTCCCATACAGCCCAGGATCACCTCCCCAGGAAATAGTATCACCCACAGTAGACTAGGCCCTCTTACATCATCAAGACCACCTCACATAGACACATCCACAGGCCAACCTGATCAGACAGTTGCTCAGTTGAGACACCTTTTCCAGGAGATTTTAGGTTGTCAAATCAACAGTTAGTGCCAACCTGGACAATTAACCTCCTGTGGTTACATTTCCAGCATAGGGAACGGAGAAGAGTGCAGACACCTAGCTGGGCAGTGGTGGCGCACGCCTTTAATCCCAGCACTCGGGAGGCAGAGGCAGGCAGATCTCTGTGAGTTCGAGGCCACCAGCCTGGGCTACAGAGTGAGTTCCAGGACAGGCACCAAAACTACACAGAGAAACCCTGTCTCAAAAAAACCAAAAAAAAAAAAAAGAAAAAGAAAGAAAGAAAAAGAAAAAAAGAAAGGAAGGAAGAGAGAGAGAGAGAGAGAGAGAGAGAGAGAGAGAGAGAGAGAGAAAGGAAGGAAGGAAGGAAGGAAGGAAGGAAGGAAGGAAGGAAGGAAGGAGAGAGAGAGAGAGAAAGAAAGGAAGGAAGGAAGGAAGGAAGGAAGGAAGGAAGGAAGGAAGGAAGAAAGAAAGAAAGAAAGAAAGAAAGAAAGAAAGAAAGAAAGAAAGAAAGAAAGAAAGAAAGAAAGAAAGAAAGAGAAAAGAGTTCAGACACCACCTCCTGTCCCCCCAGAGAGCGGAGTTCTTACTGTCGTCCCTCCCTGGTTCTGGTCTGTCCCCACAGCTGCTGGTACTCATGTGGCCTCTGATTGTCCTCCTGTGGTGACCTCATCTTCTGAATGGTATCTAAAAGGGTGTGCTGTCCTGGACACAGCTCTGTCCTCTGCATAGTTAACCTGTAGGCGTCACCTTTTCCTGGGGTAGGACCGCTTCTGCCCCGTCCCCCAGCTCTAACACAGCCATGCTGGTCCACGTCCACCTCAGGTTCCTCCTGGATTGCTCTCTCCATCTTCAGCGGTCCCTCCCATCTGTCCTGGGGCTCCAGCTGGGTTGGAATTGATGGGGATTCTGTTGACTCGACAGATCAATGGAGAGAACAGCTTTAGAAATGCCGACTCTTCCAGTCTGAGAGCACACCTCCCTTTCCTTAGACAGTCTTTATCTCATCTGCATTTGATAGTTCTCTGCTACATGCATTTTGTTAGATTTACACCTAAGCATTCCATGTTTGGAGAAGCTATTAGAGTTTTACTTTTCTTTAATTATCTTTTGTTGGTATACAAAATAGAAGGCAGCCAGCTAGCAGAGCCCTGGTCCTTCACTGTAGGGACTCCGTTGGTTGGGAAAATACACACATGCCTAAGAAAGCTTTCAAACAACGAAGCAGGATGAAGTAGTTCCCACCCTGGTCCCCGAGGATGGGCTGTCTTGATTCCCACAGTTACGGTTCAAAGTGACTGCTTGCGCGTTAAACATGGCAGTGACCACATAAAGATTAATCTTCATAGAAATACCTAGGAGACACACCTCTGGGCCTGTCTCTAAAGATGCTTCCAGAGGTTTGGTCGAGGTGGGAAAACCCTGAATGTGGACAGAACTCATGGGCTGGGGTTCAAGACTGAATAAAGACACTGTAGGCGGCACCCCACAAGTCATAAAGGAGAAAGTGAGCTGAGCACCGGCATTCACCTCTCTGCTCCCCGACTAGAGAAGAGAAGCCCAGCAGAGCCGGGACCAGCAGAACGGGGACCGGAGGTGGCCTTACCTCTGCCCACTTCCCTCCTTGCCTCTCCTTGGGGCTGCTCTGGTGTCTGAGCCCCACGGTGACCATGGCTCCCCCGCTCCAGTGTGCCGACAGCTCTGGCTACACCCTGCCCTAGCTGCCTCGGTTACTGTCCCAAGTTATCGTCCACCATCTCTCTCCTGTCCCTCTCAAGGACTCTAGGTGAAAAGAGGAGACTGGGATAAAGAATGGTGAGATGGGATTATTCCAGCTCCTCCAGAGTCTGAAGTGACTGCAATGTGTTTATGTTAAAGCACCAAGATGGGCTGATGTGGCCACAGGGTTTATGTGCATTTTTCGAATCTCCCAGAGCTCCATGCTCTACACTAAGACCAAATATCGGGGACCTCAGGACTGGCACCCACTTTCCTCAGCCAATTAACTGAGCTTATCTCCATATAAACTGAGGACATGACCCCATGGTGTGGTTAAAGGAAAGGTTTGTATTGCAGATAAACAAGGGAGGGAACAGCCAGAGGCATCTGGAAGAGTCCAGAGCAGAGAGAGAAAACAGCTGACTGGACCTGGCCATGAGAGAAGCAGAAGCAGAGAGAGAGACAGACAGAGACAGAGATAGAGACAGAAACAGAGAGATAGAGACACAGAGAGAGACAGAGACACACAGAGACAGAGACATACAGAGAGAGACAGAGACAGAGACACACAGAGAGAGACAGAGACACAGAGAGAAGGGATGGGGGAGAGCAGAGAGAAGGGGAGGAGAGAGAGAGGAAGACAGGGTGAGGAGACAGAGGGAGAAAAGCCAAAATTGCAGGGTTTTCTTTAATTTATTATTATTATTTATTTTTATTTATGTGCATTGGTGTTTTGCTGTGGGTGTTGGGTCCCCTGGAACTAGAATTACAGACAGTGGTAAGCTGCCATGTGGGTGCTGGGAATTGGACCCAGGTCCTCTCGAAGAGCAGCCAGTGCTCTTAACCACTGAACCATCTCTCCAGCCCTAAATTGCAGGGGAATGGGTAGCTGGCGGGGAGGGTATCCCAAGAGCTGGTCAACTTTGGGGTTGGGAAGAGGTGAGAAGAACCAGGATGCCTGCATGGAGTGGGAAATGTGTAACAGGTACTTGTGATACTGAGAGAGCCCGGAGGCAGGCATGTGCTTTAGTGTAACCCAAATCTCAAATGGTCCTAATGAAAAACCCAGAGCCTGATATTGGGGTAAATGCAGAAAGGCCAGAGAAGCAGAGCAGCCGGCCACTAGAGCTCTTACCTCTACCGAATTCCTGAAAGACTTCAGCCAGTGGCCTCTAGGTAAATGTGCTTCCTCAACCGAAAAAGCCTTTAGTTCCTGTCTCCTCGTGCATTATATACCTTTCTTGCTGGGGTTAAAGGTGTGTGATTCCCAAGTACTGGGATTAAAGGTGTGTGCCACCACTGCCTGGCTCTGTTTCTCTTCTAGACTGAGTCAATCTCATGTAGTCCAGGGTGGCTTTGAACTCACAGAGATCCAAATAGATCTCTGCCTCCTGAGGATTAAAGGTGTGTGCCACCACTGCCTGGCCTCTATGTTTAATCTAGTGGCTTGTTCTGTTCTCTGATCTTCAGGTAAATTTTATTAGGGTACACACTATATCACCACACTTTGGTGTGCTAATAGACATCTAAAGTAGCCATTTGTCCCTTCAGCCTTTGGAACCTGGGGAAATGGAGTTTCCTTTCCACCCGACAGTCTCTGCATAAATGTTTTTTGACACTTTGATCTGAGCGCTGTATTTTCTCTGTTGTTCTTGCTAAACCTGGCCTGTCCCTTAAGTAGGGAGGCTGGCTTTGCTAAGAAGTCTGTGGGAGCCCCGGTGGGTGACCAGCTCCCACATTTTACAACAGGGAACTCTTGAGGAGAGAGGGATAGAGATATTGGATAGAAGGATAGAGGAGAGAGAGACAGATAGAAACACAGGATAGCCGCGGGAGGGCCTGGATCCTTATCCACTGGCCCCCTGTCTCTTCTAAAGGGCTATTTATAGGAATGCCAAGGAATGGAGCAAAAGATTTCCCCCTATCTCAGCCAAGTGTAGACCCTTCCAATCACCTAGTAACCATGCATGTGGTCAAGCAATCCTCTAATGCAGCTCTGCTGGGTAAAGCAAGCTCAGATCTCACTAGGAAACCTTTTTATTATTATTATTATTTTTTTATGTATACAGAAGAGGGTGCCAGATCTCATTACAGATGGTTGTGAGCCACCATGTGATGCTGAATTGAATCAGACCTCTGGAAGAGCAGTCGGTGTCTTAACTCTGACCATCTCTCTAGCCCCTCTAGGAAACCTTTGTGGGCCTTCACAGACATCTTGAAGCCCAAGGCAGGTTGTTGTCCCTGACAGGATGCCCAGTGAATACATAGAACCTGGACACCCTGAATTGGGGGGCAAACAGGAAAGAAAGTCTTTTGTTAAGTCCATGACCTGCACATGCCCAGAGGTCCCGGATACTCGGGGCTGCAGATTTCTCTTGGCTCTGAGTGGTGGAAAGGACTTCCTCAGGCATGTCAGGAGAAAGAGAAATACAGAGGCCATGCTGGACAGTGGGTGGGCCTCAGGTGATGGTGAGGGACACTGATGTGCGTGGAAGCTAGCTGGGTGGAAAGCATTAACCACTTCAAGGTCAAGGGCTGCTTTCCCAGAGCCTGGTGAGAGCCGAAGGCTGGAGAAAAGGGAGGGAGGCAACAGTAGAGCTAAGGTGGATGCTGGGGAACCCACCATGGGCTGGGCCCTCCCCCATCAATCACTAATTAAGAAGATGCCCTACAGGCTTGCCTGCAGCCCAGTCTCTTGAGGCGTTTTCTGATTGAGGCTCTCTCCTCTCCAGTGACATAAACCTAGCCAGCATACCCAACTGCCCTCTCCCTCTGGGCCAGGGACATCCACATCCTTGGGTTATCCACAGAAGGAGACAAACACAAACACCCAGGTCAAGAGCCTTGGCCTTGGCTCCCACTTCTTCCTCTGCTACTTTTGGGAACTCCGCGGAATCACGGGCCCGCAGCCTTCTGAGTTCCCATGCTCCCACCCTCATGTGTAAGCCGCCAGCTTCCGTGAGACCCTTGGCTGGTGCAGGCTTCGGGCCTCATACCGGCTCGTACTCAAACTCCTCAAAGGCCACAGAGTCACAAGAGGACATTCCCCATGCTCCTGCCATCCTGCTGCAGAGCCACCCTTCAGCATGTCCCAATCTGCTGCGCCACCGCCGCCACCGCCCAGCAGTGCCAAACCCTAGCCATCGCATAACCTGACTCTGGAAATGGTGCAGGCACTCTCAGGCCTGGGTACCAGAACCTGTTAGTCCCCGTATGCTTAGCCCTGGCCACCTAAATGCCCCCAAACCCACATAGGAACCATACATGGGAACTGGTTCCCTTCATAGACAATGCGCCCTTAGGTCCCTCGCCCCTTCCAAGTCGTAAGAATCAACCGTATTTGACTCCAACTCATCTCTACCAGTGCACCCGGCCTCCAGCACCCTCCCCCTTCCCAGTGAGGCGCAGCGGCTCTAGGTTGAGCCCACGGTCAACTCACCAGCAGCTGCCCTCCCTGACCACAGGACAGACTAAGCTTCACAACCACGGACATGGATTTATTTTGGCACTGTGAGCTCTCACAGACAGGCTCTTATTAATCGTCCATAGTGGCATTCTAGGTTCAGAGAGGTCAAGAAACATGTTAAGGTCACACAGATCATAAATGGCAGGTCCCAGCATTCAGCTTTAACCAAGACCACACAGCCCGTGAAAGATTCACTGCTCTGTTGAGAGTTCACCCCACAGACGTGACGGGCATGGGTGCTCCAGGCCTGGGCAGCATCTGGACTGAGTTCACCCCACAGACGTGATGGGCATGGGTGCTCCAGGCTGGGCAGCATCTGGACTGACTGACGGTGACCTGCATTATTGCCTTGTTTGTTCTTGACTATAGCTTTGAAGGCGCTTGGAGAGCAAGGTCAGGGGCACTGTCCTGTGTGTTCCAGAAAAACCCAGTGGTTTTTTTTTTCACCGTAGGAAAATGTCATAACTGGAATTACTCCCCCACGTTACGAAGTGGCCTTTATGATCCTGGATAAGGTTGGCTACAGCAGAACTCAGGTAGGAGCAGGTGAGTGACAGCCCTACAGAGTAAGAAATGTAGATGGCGGCTTGTATCACATTGTCGTTACTCACTGAAATCCCTCGAGTTATCATCCTCGCCATCACCATCACCACCACCACCATCACCATCACCACCACCAGCACCATCATCACCATCATCACCATCCTCACCACCACCCCCCATCATCACCACCATCACCACACCACCACCACCATCACCATCATCACCATCTCACCACCACCAGCATCATCACCATCATCACCACCACCACCATCATCACCATCACCACCTCCACCATCACCATCATCACCATCACCACCTCCACCATCATCACCATCACCACCACCACCACCACCACCACCACCACCATCACCACCACCACCACCACCATCATCACCACCATCATATCATCATCACCATCACCACCATCATATCTTCATCACCATCATCACCACCATCATATCATCATCACCATCACCACCATCATATCTTCATCACCATCATCACCACGACCACCATCATCACCGTCACCTTCACTCACCAACACACCACCTTCACGGCCGCTTTCATGCCGGTCACCATTGCCCTCCCCGTCGCTGGAAGGCCCTCTAAAGGAAAGTGGATGGACCCTTCTTGGATGTTCTCTGTCTGCCAGCTCCGGGCTAGTCCTGCCTGGAGGAAGCCCCGGGTTCTCAGCCTTTCACAGGGGTCACAATCTGATGACCTGAGTGTCAGATATTTACACGACAGTTCATCGCAGGAGCAAAATCACAGTTAGGAAGTAGCCACAAAAACAATGTTAGGGTTGGGGTCACCACATGAGGAACTGTGTTAAAGGATCTCAGCCTTGGGAAGGCTGAGAACCACTGCCATGACCACCTGCAACTGCCGTTTCTCAGGCCCATGCGCCATGCTTTGAGCTCACCATCTCTAACAGCGTCCTCTGACAGGTAAGGAAGATTGGGCCTGCCCAGGGTCACTGCCTAGACACTGCTCATCTCTGTGATGCCCCAGCGGGTACAGCAGGGGCTGTACTGGAGGCCCACACCAGCCCCAGGCCCACACCACACCAGGGTCAGCCTGCCGGGGCCTACGGGACCACTCCAAGCTGAGCCAACACCCAAGTCCAGGAATATCATGAATTCGCGGTGGCCGTTGTCCCTTCTGCGCAGACTGACATTTTTACCTCTGTTTTCCTGTCTCCAGACTGCTCTGATTTAAGTCTCATGACTCACTTCCCTCAAACAGGACAACTCCTCTAGTCCTCTCCCCTTCTGACTGCTCTTCCGGCTGACCTTTCCTGTCTGGGCAATCAATTAGTCTGACATACCTCGGGGAGCAGGGATACTGGTCTTGAGAGGGGAGGGGTGACCCACCAAGCACCCCCCTTGGAGGTGGGAAGGACACACATACACACACACACCCCGCAAAGGCCGCTCTTTCCTGATGTGGATGCTGGACCAGCTGGGCTGCACAGAGCAGGAACATGTGTGTTGGGAATCAGGACTCCAGGTAGGGGTGAGTCATGGGGTTTTGAAGATGGACCCTCCAGAGATCCCCGTGGGGTTGAGTCAGTCCTTCACACCAGAAGGCCTATGATGTGTGCCGTGGATCGAATTGTGTTTTCCCTAGCTTGCACACGAAGGCCCCAACGCTCTCCACGGTCTGGAAGCAGACTGAAGTTCAAGGAGCATGCCCCCATGACACAGGCCTGCCACCCTCAGAGGAAGAGGGAGGGACGGAGGGACGGAAAGGCCAGGTGGGGACGCGGTGGCAGGTGGTCAGCTGCGGGCCAAGAAGAGGTCTTTCTGGACACTGAACCTGAGCCACTAGAGACCCTGGAACTGGTGTGGGTGCCCAGTCTGAACTTCCTGCTGTGGCCGCCTGAGCGGGGGGAAGGTGCCGCAGAGACTCAGCTCTGGCCACAGGCAGGACCCCCAGGCAGCCCTGACCCAGCCCATTGTGACCACTACAACCTGAAACAGCTCAGACCTCCTCACAGGCATCAGGGGCCACAGGGAAAAGAGGTGCATGGGGGGCAGGGGAGGAGGCTGTGAGTGATGTCAGAGTCATTCCCAGGGACGCAGGCACAGGGCACACTGGCCACTGATCCTGAGCGCTGATGGCTCAGACACACATGGCTGGGTGCCAGCCCTGGAAGTTCTGACTCGGTGAGTCTAGGGTTGGGGGGGGGGACTGGAGAATTTTCACTGTTTGTGAGGCCCCAGTGTCATGGATGTTTCTGGAACCCACACTGAGAACTCCAGCAACATCGGCGTTCTCTGTGGTCAGAGCAGCGATTGGCCATTCCCCTCCACAGTCCCCTCCTCCAAATGCAGGCATGGCACCATGGTAGCAAGGATGCAGGTAGGGGACTGAGATCTGTCCCACCCCTGTGGTGTGGCTGCCCCAGGGAGGTCCAGGAGGAAGCCCTGTTTGCAGCAAGCATCACACAGGTCCCCATGGGGCCAGGCTCCTGCCTTTCCCCTCTCTCAGACATTTCCTGCTGTTGTGACAAGGACACACAGAAGTGGTCACGTGTGCGCACCTGGGCCCAGCCATGGCTGGCATGGAGAGGGGGGATACAAAGTCTGAGGCATCAGGGACTCTCTCCTGCGACTGTGCCTTTGCGGGTTGTGGGATTCTGCAGCCTCCTCCCTGCCCACCCTTCGGACCCTCCTGGAGGCCTGTTGAAACAGGAACCTTAGGAAGGCAGGAAGATGGCAACCAAGCCACCAGGCAAGTTTCCATAGCAACCAAGCTGCGGCTGTCCGTAATGACAGTTCACGTCAGCACGGGGTGTGGAGAGGTTTGCAGTGGGGAGGGAGGGGGTCGAGCACCCCTGGCATGGCAGACAGGGGGAGCTGGTTCTGCCAGGTCTGGGCTCACCCTCCTGGGAGAGTTCGGCGACAGTGACCCCTATGGAAAATGGTATGTGAGACGGGACGCACCTGAGGTGGGCAAAGAGCCCACAGGGCCTTGACAGGAACCCGGAAATCCAGCACCAAACTCTATCAAACACATCCCCAGGCAGAATCCTGGGCACCAGTGCTGTGGGATGGTCTGTATGTCAAATGCTCTGATTGGTCAATAAATAAAACACTGATTGGCCAGGTGCCAGGCAGGAAGTATAGGCGGGACTAACAGAGAGGAGAATGGAGAGAACAGGAAGGTGGGAGGAGTCACTGCCAGCCGCCGCCATGACAAGCAGCATGTGAAGATGCCGGTAAGGCACGAGCCACGTGGCAAGGTATAGATTTATAGAAATGGATTAATTTAAGATGTAAGAACTAGATAATAGCTTGAGCCATTAGGCCAAACAGTTTAAATAATATAAGCGTCTGTGTGTTTATAAGTGGGCTGTCGGACTGCCGGGTTTGGCGGGACCCGGAGAGAAAATTCTCCAGCTACACACCAGACATTCTTGGCTTGGCTCTGGTTGGTTTAGACTCTGCCTCACTGGGACTAATAACATGGAATACAGAATCCCACGTCTCCAAGCCCCCCGGGGCATTTGTGGAGATGGGCGGACTCCAGATGATGATGCAATTATGACCAACCCCCAGCGGATGGCCTGTCTGGCCTGCTCTAGACACAGCACAGTAAGAATCATGAGAAGTTACTACATGGCCCAGGCCCCTGGATACAACTGGGAAGTCAGGCATGGTACGAAGGACCTGTCACCTCAAGACTAGGTAAGTGGAGACCAGCAGATCCCTGGTGCTTGCCTACCGGCCAGCCTGACCTAACTGACGCGTTTCAGACCCCTGGAGAGACCCTGTGTCCTGTGAAAACAAGGTGAGGGAGAACTCTCAGCTCCTTCTCCAGCACCATGTCTGCCTGCACGCCACCATGCTCCCCGACATGATAATAATGTACTAAACCTCTGAAACTGTAAGCCAGTCCCAAATAAATGTCTCCCTTTATAAGAGTTTCCATGGCCATGATGTCTTTTCACAGGAATAGAAATGTTAACTTAGATATAGGGGATCTGAAACCTTCTTCTATGGGCGCTGGACACACACATGGTGCACGTACATACGTGCAGAAGATACACCCGTACACACATGCAGAAGATACACCCGTACACATAAAATACGTTCAATAAATCTAATAAAATAAACAGGGTGGGTGACACCCAGGTAACACCACCCACGGTTGTTCTCTGGCCTCCTCAGTCATGTCACACATGGACACATGTGAACACACACCCACACAGCCCAAGAATGGCAGCAACAGTTCAGTCTTCCCGGGTCTCCGACAAGGGAATTGAGGCCATAGGAGGGAAATGGCCTGTCCAGGGTCACGTAACTCTGTCAGTACCACGTCAAAAGGCCAATTCAGTCAACTTAGAATATTACAACGATTCATAACGGATTAAAAAAATACTTCTGCTTAGTTTAAGACTAATTTCTTTTCCCATTTGGTATCAGAATAATACTCTTGGCATCTGGAGTCCCCTCTCACTGCCCACTGCTTCAGCTGAAAGAAACCGACTCAGAGAATAAGGACCGCTAAGCAGGAAGGGACAGAGACAAGGGCCGGTTCAGCACCACTGGGCTGCTGACTGCCGCGCCCCCCAGAACAAGAGACTGAGGGTCAGAGCGGAGGTCAGAGGGCAGCCTGGGAAGGGACAAACAAAGCAGGAGGCTAAGAGGGGAGAGAAAGGAGGCCCGGGATGCCAGGGGTGAGACCCAGAGACGGGAAGCAGCGTCTTTGTAAGAACTGCCCATCCGCCATCTATTTAGCGGTACTTTGGAGAACCCATTCAGTGCCTGACAATAGCCAGTCATCTCCTCATGTGCAGTGGCTAGAGTGACCTCAAAGGTCAGGGAGGGAGGAAGAGTCGGGCTGGGATCGGCCAGACACCTGCTTGTTACATATTCTGTGTATGTGCAGAATTTTTCAGTATCGAAAGTTTCTTAAAAGCACATCATCAATACTGTGGAAGGCTTTGGCTGGCGGCCTTCCTTGGACACAGACTGAAGCCCTTGCTCTCAGCCTCCCCATCCCCAGGCCCGATTCAAGAGTCAGCAGCTAGCGTGGGCCGGGCTCCCTGAACCTCTCTCTGCAGCTTGGACGGAATCCGAAGCATTTGTTAAAACCCTGATGCAAAGGAAAAAAATCAAACATTAGTCAAACAGAACATCCCCTAAATCTCCCAAATCCACCAGACCTTACAGGATTTGCTAGGAAATTTAAATTGTGTAACTAGATCGAGGAAACCAGTAAATCTGATGACTGTTGACAATCCAGCTTTGGACGCCTCAGCTCTGGGCACGCAGACTCCTTCCATGAGGCTGCAGCCCAGCGTGGAAACGGGTCTGAAACCTTATTCTCCAGGCCAGAGTCACAAACCCAATTCTAATGCCCACAGTTAAAAGGCAAGTGGCAAGCAAGGTTCCACCCTTTTCTGACTCAGTTTCCCCATGTGTACAAGAAATGGAAGGGTATGACCACCTGGAGCTAGCTCTCTCTCCCAGGAACAGCAGCTATTTCTGAGCTAGGGGGTCATTGTGGCTCTAACTTTAATCTGTCAGATGTCCCCTCAGCTGCAGGGAGCCGTGGAGATGAATGGGAGGTGGGAAGCAGCCAAGACAGCATCATTCTGGCTTCTCTCTGTCCAGCTTGCCACAGAAGCCTCCAGGGCGGGGTGAGCAATGTTACCGCTTTGCCCGGGATGTTGATGGATATTCAAGACCAACACCAGAGCAGTGTGGGTCAACACCCTGGTCATCCTCCTCCTGGGAGGTTGGCTACACAAGCTGTATCTAGAGATTACCAAGAGGGAGGGAGGGAGCTGTTCAGGTAGTATGGGACCGTCCAGCTTTGGGAGAGGACAAAGTTGTTTATAAACTAGGAGCCTACTCAGCACATTTGTGTGTTCCTGAGCAGACAAGGCCACCAGAAACCAGTCCCGGGAGTGAACTCTTCCAGCCAGCAGAGCTTGCCAGAGGCCTGCAAGGGTTTGGAGGGGCGGACTGCAGATGTAATGAGGAGGACCCAGCCCCAGGATTCTGCCCTCACTGACCCACCACAACCTTCTTGCCCAGGTACCGAAGCTGTGGCTGCCAGGTGTCCCAAAGAGGTCAAGATGCCACATCTCAGATGCCACCTCAGCCCCTCTGTTCTGAGAAGCCTGCCAGCACCTGCCATTGAGGGCCTAGATGCAGCCAGAAAGGCTATGGGCAGCAGGCTGTGCCTCCTATGGGCAGGATTCGAAGTGTATGAAGTCTCCCACGGCTTTTCTTATTTGAGACTGTGGACGTGTGCTCACTCATGGGAAGGCCATCATGGTGGCAATAGTATGTTTTATTTAGGGTTTTATGCTGCTGGGGATGGACCCCAGGGCTTCATGCATGCTAGGCAAGCACGCTACCACAGAACTATACCTGAGCCCTACCAGGATGACTTGGGAAGGACGGGATTGAGTCTCCAGAACGATGTTTCTTCTATTCTTCTGTTGCATAACTGCCAGGGGTCTTTGTAGGGGTCTCCTTGTAGACCTGCTGTCCAGACGTTCAGTCCTCTTCGATCTTTCTTTTGGAAGACACGTGTACTGTCTCCTGTGACTGCGGGGGCAAATCACGGCCAATGTCCTAGTTAAAAGCACACAGTTGGGCCAGTAAGATGGCCCAGCAGTTAGGAGTTCTCCTTGCTCTTCCAGAGCATTCTAGTTGGGACCCCAGCCCTCACAATGAGCAGCTCATAGCTGCCTTTAACTCCAGCTCCGGGGGATCTAACTCAAATTCTGGCCCCTGTGGGCACCCGTACATATGGGCATGCACTCACACAGATTCTGTACTAAGAAGCAGTCTACATTTGGTTTCTAGAGGGAAGAAAAAAACTGAACAAACTAATAAATTTCTGGCGAGAATGATCAAGAAAAACAGATGACCACTATCCCCCCGCCTCCCTCTTCTCCTGTCTTTGGGGAGTTGGCTGAGGGAGACGGGTGATCCTCAGAGCCTGACTCCTCGCCACTAACTTGGAATGCTGAATCTCTGGGTCTCATTCAGGCGTGGTACCTGTGAGCAAGCAACATCGACAGAAGAAGACGGAGTTCGGCGTGTGGCCCAGGTAGCGGCTTCCTGAACTGTGACGGTCATCGTGATGTGGCACTGGCTATAAGTGGTCCATCAGAGTCCCAAAGTGTTCCGACGGGGCTGGAGGGAGGGTCGCTTCCTGTATCCTGGTAGGTGGCTAGAAAGACATTTCCAGGCTAGGCCCTGAAGGATGAAGAGGGTTTAGGAGGAAAAGGAGAGCCATGCAGGTTGAGGGTCCAAGAGGAAGGAAGCCCACCCCCTCTCCATAAAACACAGAGAGGCTTGAGGAGGGGCCGCACAGGAGAGGGCCGAAGTCCTCCCAACAGCTGACATTTGAGGCCCTCATTGTAAACATGAATGGTCAGCCTGGGGCCTCAGCTTCACGCATTAGACAGAAAGGGTGAATGACAGGAGGTTTGGAATTTCTCTTTAACCATTTGCTTCCTGGTGTCTTCCCGAGGTGTTAGAAACACAGCGACCGGCTTCATCCCAATCATTTCTAGGTTCTCTGATAGGTCACTTTCCTTTTGTAAGTGAACACGCTTCCATCAGACTAAGATGGTCTCTCCCAGGAGGAGGAAGCTCCCTCTCGCTCATGAGCAGGGACATATATTCTTTTCTCACACACAGAGCACATGGTATGTGGAAGTGGATGCCGGGCCTCGGGCTTCAGCTAAAAGCCTGGAGATAAAGGAATCAATTCGGTTGCATCCTTGGCCCAACCTGAGGCCGGCACCTCACAAGAGGAAGGTATTCCAGGTAGAGGGCTGTCCCTCAAGAAGGGGCTCTAGACCTGGACCAGAAAAATGGAAACTCTAATCCTCTGAAATAAGACACACAGGGCTAGATGGCCCTGTGGGCAAAGGGGTTTGCCACCAAGCACGGGCACCTGAGTCCAGCCACTTGTCAGCCACGTGGTAGAAGGCAAGAGCAGACTCTCCCACAGCGTGTTCTGACCTCCACCTGTGTGCCGTGACATGCACGCCTCCTCCACATAAACCCACAAAGGCAATAAGTAAATAATGAGTAAACACAATTTTTAAACCTCAGGGGCAGGGGAGCCCTAACCACAAAGGCTTTGTCACAGAGTAAGAAGAAGACATTAGTGGGCCCTGCTCAAACGAGAGCGAGATGAACATCACGGAACTCAGGGGTCACATTCTAGAGTGAGCTTAGGGTCGCACACACTTGGTCCAAATGCTCGCGGCAGCTTTATCATGACAAACAAGAGCTGGGAACATGCAGGCATCCTCTCGAGGGCGGGTGCCAAACAAAACTTCGTCCGCTCCACACTCTCTCTAGACCACCACTCACTCGAGGAGAAAGCGAGGATGACCTGCTGTGTCCTAGTCCAATCCGGCATCTGGCGCACATTACTCAAGACCGTAATTTATAAAGAGCAGAATGTAGTGCTCCGTTTGGTGGGAGTGGGGAGCCCAGGGTCAAGCCATCACAGATTCGCTGTCCTCTGCTTCCTGGATGGCACCGTGTGGCTGTGCAGCGCTCTCTGCCCCTTCTGTAAGAGGACTAAGCTGACAGACGAGGCTCTGGCCTCGAAGGCACAGTACTTCCTGAAGGTCCACTCTCAATTCCTTCCTACCACCAAGTGGGAGGTCCCAGGACATGCGTTCCAGAGGGAGGGGACCTCAGCACACAGCAGAGAACTATGCCGACTGCAAACCCCAAGTGTTCACAGTTGCACACTCTTTGATGTCCTTTATAGTACTTTCTTGGAATAACTAAAGGATTGCATTAGTTCGTTACTGTGTCCTTGCTGTGACCGAACACCTGGCCAGCAGCAATTTAAGGGAGGAAGGCTGTATTTTTGCTCACAGTTTGGAGGTGGGGATGGTGTGGCAGCTGGGGCAGGAGGTGCTGGTCACGTGGCATCCACAGACAGGAAGTAGAGAGAGTACTCAGCTTGCTTCCTCCTCTGTACTCAGTCCAGGTCCCAGTCCATGCAGTGGTGCAGCTCACATTCAGGTGAGTCTTTCCTCTTCGGTTAGACCTCTCTAGAGACATCCTCAAAGGCATGCTCAGAGGTGTGTCTCCCGGGTGATTCCAAATCCAGCCAAGCCAACGCAGTTCCCTACCATCTGGTAAAGACAAAAAAATGGATCTGTGGTTGCCAGATGGGGAGAGGCAACTGCATTTCAAACAGGAGAGGTAATCTTTGCTTGGGCATTGGGTGGTGGATCCACAAGTTTATACAGGTAAGAAAATGCACAGAATCTCCTCTCTTCTCCTCTCTTTCTCTCTCTCTCTCTCTCTCTCTCTCTCTCTCTCTCTCTCACACACACACACACACACACACACACACACACACACACATACATAAAGCCAGAGCATTTGAATAAAATGCGCATGTTAAATCAGTGTTAATGTAATCATTGTGGTTTTACACTCAGATGTGGTTTTACATAAGATGTTGATGCTGGAGGAACCGGGCACTGGGCGCTCTGGATCTTTCTGTGTTATTATGTCTGTGTGTGCACCTGCAATTATCTCAGGATAAAAGTTTCATTTAAAAATAGCCATGATTTAATGTTCAACGTAAGCTTTATGTATACTAGGAACAGTGCTATTTCAGGGCTCAAAATGTAGGGGCTGGGGATGTTGCTCATCAGTAAAGAGTTTGCCCAGCACCCATGAAGCTCCTGGTTCAAACTCCAGCCCTAGGGAGGTTGGAGGGGGGACTCAAAACCTATACCCTATAGCCACTAGAGATAAGCAATTGACCCACCCCCCCCATGACCCAGTAATTCCACCCCTCATGTATTCCCTAAAGAAATAAGTGGCCATCGGAACATGAATGCAGTAAGGCTAACACAGCTTGATTCGTAATAGCCACAGTAGGCAACAATCCAGATGTCTGTCACCAGTGAACCAACAGACCATGCCCTGTAGCTAGAGTTTTCCTGCCTTGCCCACAGTCAGGACAAATCTCTGTCACCCGCCAGTCCCATAGCCGCTCAGACCCAACCAAGTAAACACAGAGACTTATATTACTTACAAACTGTATGGCCGTGGCAGGCTTCTTGCTAACTGTTCTTATAGTTTAAATTAATCCATTTCCATAAATCTATACCTTGCCACGTGGCTTGTGGCTTACCGGTGTCTTCACATGCGGCTTGTCATGGTGGCAACTGGCAGTTTCTCTCACTCAGTCTTCCACTTCCCAGAATTCTTCTCCTCCTTGTCCCGCCTATGCTTCCTCCTGCCTGGCCACTGGCCAATCAGTGTTTTATTTATTGACCAATCAGAGCAACAGATTTGACATACAGACCATCCCACAGCAGTGCCCTGCTCCTACAACTCAGTCCTTAACACAACAATCTTAACCACAAATGTGTGCCATGCACAGCCTCGATGAACCTGCCTGGCACAGTGAGAAGCCAAAGAATGAAGCACCATGAAGAAGCTGGGGAAAGCACCATGGCAGTTTGGGTATATCCTCACAGGAACTGAAAACAAGGTCTTAGAGAGGTACCTATGCATCCACATTCATAGGAGCCTTGTTCACATTAGCTAGAACTTGTGTAGTAGTGACCCCTGTGGTGGAGGTATACACAGAATGGAAAGTCTATACAGTACGTTCTTCAGCTTAACACATGCTATGTGCAACCAGAAAATCTTGAGGGCTTTGTGCTAAGCAGAATAAGCCAGATGTTAAGACAAACACTGTGTCTGTTTTATATCAACTTGACACAACTTAGACTAGGCAGCACCATTCCTTGAGTTTGGGCTCTGGATTACACAAATAATTAAAGCAAACTGAGTGCTAGTGTGCATGCACTCATTCATTGCTAGTGTGTATCCATCCATCTATCCATCATCCATCCTTCCATCCATCCATCATCTATCCATTATCCATCATCCATCCATCCATCCATCTATCATCCATCCATCCATCATCCATCCATCTATCATCCATCCATCCATCTATCCACCCATCCATCCATCCATCCATCAAACCATCCACCCATCTATCCAACCATCCATCCAACCATCCACCCATCCATCCAACCATCCATCCAACCATCCACCCATCCATCCATCCAACCATCCATCCAACCATCCACCCATCCATCCAACCATCCATCCAACCATCCACCCATCCATCCAACCATCCATCCAACCATCCACCCACCCATCCATCCATCCAACCATCCATCCAACCATCCACCCATCCATCCATCCATCCAACCATCCATCCAACCATCCACCCATCCATCCATCCAACCAACCATCCATCCAACCATCCACCCATCCAACCATCCATCCAACCATCCACCCATCCATCCATCCATCCAACCATCCACCCATCCATCCAACCATCCATCCAACCATCCATCCAACCATCCATCCAACCATCCACCCATCCACCCATCACCATCCACCCATCCACCCATCCACCATCCATCCATCCACCATCCACCCACCCACCATCCATCCATCCATCCATCCAACCATCCATCCATCCATCCATCCATCCATCCAACCATCCATCATCCAACCATCCATCCATCCAACCATCCATCCATCCATCCACTGCTCTATGCTCTTAACAGTGGGAGTGATGCTTGTAGCAGCTTCAAGTTCCCGCCGTCTTCACTTCCCTACAGTGATGGACTGTGACCTGGAACTGTGAGCCAAACAAACCCTTTCCTCCTGAATTTGCTTTTGCCAGGGTGTTTTTATTGCAGCAACAGAAAAGAAACTGACTGGCCAGGCGGTGGTGGCACACGCCTTTAATCCTAGCACTCAGGAGGCAGAGGCAGGTGATTCTCTGTGAGTTCGAGGCCAGCCTGGTCTACAAAATGAGTTTCAGGACAGGCTCCAAAAGCTACACAGAGAAACCCTGTCTCGAAAACAAAGCCTGACTGTATAATCCCACTTCAGTGAGATACCCAGACGGCCAAATTCATATCAAGTTCCTGGTGGTGGCTGATACTGAGGAAAGCAGGGTGAGGTGTGGGATGAGGAGCCACTGTTTAAGGAATACATAAGGGAGAGTTTTAAAGAGGTCTGGAAATGGGTGGTAGTGATGGTCACACGGTATTATTAATGTACTGAATACACTAACTACACACAAAATTGACAGGATGGAAATTTATTTTTGTAATTTTAGTACAACTTAAACATTGAGAAAAAGAAGCAAGCAGCCAGACACAAAGACACATAAAATAGTACCCCTTTGCCAGGTGGTGGTACACACACCTTTAATCCCAGCACTTGGGAGGCAGAGCCAGGCGGATCTCTGTGAGTTCAAGGCCAGCCTGGTCTACAGAGTGAGATCCAGGACAGGCTCCAAAGCTACACAGAGAAACCCTGTCTCAAAAACAAAAACAGAACCAAATAAACAAACAAATAAATAAATAAAACAAAAGAGTACCCTTTCTCAGTCTCCATTTTAAATGTCATACTAGACCCACACTTACACTGTTTACATAAGAACTTTCCCAACAGGACATGGTTAGCATAGGAACCAGGCCCCCCGGTGTCCATAATGGGACAACATGAAATTAAAACATTTCTGCACAGCAAAGGAAGTTATCTATAGAATAAATTGCCCACGGGGCAGAAGGAACTCTTTACCAGCTAGACTGCAGACAGGGAGCTAGTGTCCAGAATTTACAAAGCACTGAAGAATTAAATACCAAGGAAATAAAATTGTCAATCAACAAGCAGCCTACTGAACTGAACAGATGGTTTTCAAGAGAAGAAAGCAAAATGACCAATAACTGTATTTATTTAGTGTTCAACGTTCCTAGTCATAGCGGAAATGCACACACTAAAATGGCCTTGAGATACCCCCTCATCACAGTCAGAATGTCTGTGATGGAGAAATCTTGGAACAAGTGTTGGAGGGGATGTGCAGAGCGAAGAGCCCTCACTCACTTCTGGTGAAGAGCAAATGGATGTAGCCACTGTGGAGATCGGTTCAGAGATTCCTCAGAAGAGTAGAAGTAGAACCTGCCATGTGACTCGGCTATTTTATATCTGGACACATGCCCGGAGGATGCCCACAGGGAGGTATCTGCAACCCACACTCATTGCTGCTTTAGTCTCTCCGGGAAGGACATGGAGCAACCTAGATGTCTACCAACGGATGGATGGATGATTAAAATATGGCACATGATACATGGGAATATTATTCAGCACTAAAGAAGAAAGAAATTTACAAGAAAATGTATGGATTTAGAATGCATAGTATCAAGCAAGGTGACCCAAACCCAGAAAGAAAAAAAAACAACTTAGGTTTCCCTTTATATACAGATCCTAGGCTATAATATATATATATATATATATATATATATATATATATATATATATATGTGTGTGTGTGTGTGTGTGTGTGTGTGTGTGTGTGTGTGTGTGTGTGTGTGTGTGCATATGAAATTTTTAAGGAAAAAACTCAATATACTAATGTCTTTTGGGTTTTGGTTTGTATAAGACAGGGTCTTATTTAGCCCATGTTGGCCTTAAACTTCTGATCCTCCCAAAGAGACACCATGACCTGCAATTAAACCTCTGGAACTGTAAGCACTTTCAGAGGTTTAATCTATCATCATCGAGGTGGGGAGCATGACAGCATGCAGGTAGACAAGGTGCTGGAGTCGCAGCTGAGAGTTACATCCTGGTCTGTAAGCAGAGAGAGAGAACCGTGGCCTGGAGTAGGCCTTTGAAACCTCAAAGTCCATCCCCAGTGACACACCTCCTCCAACAAGGCCACACCTCCTAATCCTTGTAATCCTTTCAAATGGTGCGACTCCCTGGTAACTATAAAGGCAAAACCCACAAGGCTACATACTTCTGCCTCTGTCCAGTCAGCGGCAAGCACACATCCTGACGTACTTCCTGCCTATGTACCTCCCACCTACATGTGATCAAGCATATCCTGTGCAGTTGGGGCAACCAACCTTGTTTACCGAAGTGAAAACACTCAGCTTGTTATCTCACACGAGCAGCCCCTTGGAACTCATGGTCTGCTGAGATCTCTTCCTGGTTTGCAAATGGCTTCCTTTCCATGCCCTTGTTTGGCAGTGAGACAGCTCAAGACTGTAGCTTCTCATCTCGAGGGGACCTAATCCAATCTGATCAGGGCCCCACCCTCTGTCCTAGGAATGCTTCTTTTGGAGAGCATGCCAGAGGAAAAGTTCTGGATGTCACACCAAAGCTCTCGAGAGTTCTGGCCAGCAAAGTACCCTGCAGGCTGGGTCTCAGCGTATGAAGGGACACGTGAAGCTTCAAGAGGAGCATGGGGGCCAGGCCTGTGACAACACCAGGGGGAAGGGACACAGCTTCTCCCACACGTTGTGGACCCTCGAGCCAGGCATTCAGAAGAGAGAACAGGGTGGACATGAGCCACCGTTATGCATGCAGGGGATGTGGATAAGACACAAAGGAAACCTAGGGAAGACGAAAGAATGAAGTGGGGCATGGGAGGAGAGTAAGATAGGCAGGAGAACGGATGATGCTTGCCACTCCTGACCCCTCTAGTATGCCCACAGTGGATCCCATGCTGTCCACGGTTCTGCCTTCATCCTCTGAGCTGGAGGCGGGGCTCTCTGCTTTTCATAGATGAGAAAAAGGGGGCCAGAGTTCCAGGCACCTGTCTAGGTGGAGACCTGATCTGAAGGCGACAAGAGCTCATACGCTGAGCCCCGAGAGCGACAAGACACAGTTGGGGGCAGCAACAGGAAGCAGGGTGAGCCCGTGTTCCCCTACATGGGTGTTTCCCAAACTCCTCTCACCTGTCAGGCGTTAGTGTAGGACCACTGTGGTCGTCCTGACCCCTCCCACCGTGGGCCTGAGTCCCCCCAATGCTCTACACTGGCTTCCCTGAATGTTGAGGGTCCCACGTTTCATTTTGCAAATCATGCCGCCAGGTCTAGGGAACCATGACGCAGCTAACACACCTACTATGTCCCTCCCTCAAAAGAATCATGTTCTAGACAGAAGAAGGGAACTGTGGGTGGAGAAGAGACCAAGAGACAAACATTCACTGATATCACCAGGGACTGGGGAAAGGGCACAGGTTGTCCTTAAGCTGGAGAGGCAAAACTCGATTCCTTTTACAATTTCATTACTAAGAAAATCTATTGGCCCCAGGAGCATTTTGCTCACCAAATTGAACTAAAAACAAAGGGCATCGTTGTCTTGGCAGGCTCTCTGTGGAGCTGGCCACCCATAAATCAGTGCCAGCAAAGAGGGGGCATCTCAGCAGGGCGGGAGACAGCCACCCCCGCCTGGCTTCCCAGAACCAGGTCTGGGAAGTGCCACCAATGGGAATAAGATGAGCATGGGCCAGTGACCACCCAGTGCCTACTCCTTCCATCCCTCGTCTCCTATGACCCACCCCCAGGCACTCTCCAGGGACATGGGCATCAGCTCCCCTGACTCAGAACCCAGAAATTTTATGGACTCATCCATGGTCTCATAGCAAGTTACTGATGGGGGTGTATCCACCCCAGGCTTGTCTGGGTCCTACTCCCAGGCCCTGTTACACACGTTCCCTCTCAGCACACTCATGCTGAATGTGTGAACTTCAAGTGTGAACTTCAGAGCAACCATACTTCTCTCATCACTGGGCTCAGCCAGAGTGGGTGGCATGACCTGACACAGCCCTACCTCCAGGTCTGTCTACAGGCTTTCCACACCAAACCCTTGACATCCACTGCAACAGCAACTGTTGTAGAATATTATTTTAAGATATGCTGCATTTTTTTATGCTGTGGAACATTTGTTTAATGATGCAAAGATTGCATTTTGTTTATGTTGCATGTGTTTAACTCTGTGAAGCTGTGTTACTGTGCCTGTCTAAAACACCTGATGGCCTAATAAAGAACTGAACGGCCAATAGCAAGGCAGGAGAAAGGATAGGCGGGGCTGGCAGGGATAGAGAATAAATAGAAGGAGAAATCTGGAAGAAGGAGCAAGAAAAGAAGGGGCCAGTCACCTAGCCAGACACAGAATAAGAAAGAAAGAAAAGATATACAGAAATAGAGAAAGGTAAAAGCCCAGAGGCAAAAGGTAGATGGGATAATTTAAGTTAAGAAAAGCTAGCTAGAAATAAGCCAAGCTAAGGTCAGACATTTATAAGTAAGAATAAGCCTCTGTGTATTTATTTGGGAGTGGGTGGTGGGGCCCCCAAAGAGTAAAGAGTAAAAACAACTTCAAGCAACCTTCTCTGGAATCTTCTAGACCCTGTTGGGGTGAGGACACCCCCCGGAGCACCCTGCCTTTCCTTTCTTGTCCTTAAACTCCACAAGGGATTGGAGTTTCTTTACCCCCAGATCTTCTATCCAGAGCAGCACCTGCCTCTACTCCGGGGACAGTGATGGAGGGTCAGGGTCCTTTGGCATCTCAGGTCTCCAGATTATCCTGACCCAGCCTTCTGCTGTTCACCCAGGCTTCTCTTTCCTTCATTCTCCCATTTTACTGGTCACATGGAGAGAAAATGGCTGTGCCGGCTCAGTGGCCAAGAGCTTGCTTAGCGTGAGGGGCTCTGAGTTCCAGCCAACCCTGGCACTGCAAGAAGGTGGGATGGATGGATGGAGGGAGGAAGGGATGGGTAGACGGAGGGAGAAATAGCACCGTGCCTAGCCTCTACTTCCCATGCTTGACAGACCCCCTCTTTATGAGCAAAGGCAGACACACGGCAGTCCTGTGAGAAGAGCTAGGTTGGACCAGCTGCCAGCCCCCATAGAGCCACGGCTCCCCGGTCTGCATGGCTGCCTCGCTCCACTCGCCCCTCCCCACCGTCTTCCCGGAGGCCACGTGACTGTTAGCATGGGGTGGTTGTATGATCTCATAGCAGCATCCTTCTATAGCTCTGGGGCAGATAAAACTTCTCACCAGTGGTGAGGCCGCAAGTCAGCAAGAGCGGTCTACCTCCTGCCTCTCGATCCTCTCCGGGTCCTGCCTTCAGGCAGCCATGCTACATCCGGGATCTGGGTCATTACCACGAGGTTCTGTATCCATGGCCTCTGTCCTCCATAAGGCTGGGCCTACAGCTCAGAGGAGCCATGGCCCTGAACCCACCCCACCCACGCACCCCACCCCGCTGTCCAACACAAGCCCTAACTCCCCTCGGCTTCTGTTTGTGATGGGCACCTCTTTGGCTTACGCCTGGTTTAGAAACAGATGTGGCTCCTTTCAGCATCTGGTTTCTAACCAGGCACCTGTCCTGCCGGCCTTTCAAAGAGCTCTGTCCCCGTGGGTTGTGAAGCGGTCGCCTCCCAGCAGGGTCTGTCTGACCTGTCACAGACCGGATGACTTCGGTAACCAAGGGTGGCTGAGCTGATCAGCTGCCCAGATGTCTCCTTGGCACTGTTCTCTGTTCATCCTTCTCTCCCTCCCTTCCTCCCTCGCTCTCCCCCCCCCCCCCCCCCCACCCCGCTCCCAGCAAGCATGGATAACCACCCGATTCACTCCCCCCACCCTGTCCCAAGGCTCGCTCCGACCTCAGGGGTCTCTCTCATATCCCCCCTCCCCCCGTAAGGGCCTCAGATTTTCACAAGGCGAGATTGAAGCTAATACAAGGATTACTCAGCGACCTGGCTGAGCAAACCCTGCTCAGGAGGAGGACCGTTTATTTCCATGATAAGCAAGTCAATTCCCAAATCATGATCTGTTTACGTTCTCAGTCTCCAGCCACCTGCTCAGCCTCGGAAACAAACTCCGGGTTCCAGGCAAGGGGGAAATGAACGCTCTAATTGGGAAAACAGCAGCTGGGCCCTCCTGGAAGGTAGCAAGGCCTAAACCACCCCTGGTGTTCTTGTACCCAGAGGGGGGGTACAAGAACCACCCCCACTACCCCACCCCCGCCCCCGCCGCTAGGGGACTTGAGGTGTTCTGGGTGCCCCTCCCCCCTGCACCGACCAAGCTGTTCCCAGTGACTGGCAGAACCGGAGGCTAGCGTTCCAGTCCCAGCTCCAAAGCTGGGCAAGCCTGCTGTGTGGTTGGGCACCTGGGACAGGCATCAGGTAGGGCCCCGGTCCGTAGAGCTGGGTTCCGAGCCCTCAAGCCAGGAGACCGGAGCAGGAGTCAGCAGCGGATCTGCGTGAGACCAGTTCTGATTTTCACGGCAGAGACGGTAATGGGAAGTCTGGAAGACAGGAGAGGCTAGAGACCAGCCATGGGGCCATCCTACACCCCCACCCAACCCCCACCCAACCCCCGCTGCCACCAGCAGAAGACGCCGGAAGACTAGTGGGGCCTGCCTCTCCTCTGAAACTTGCTGGTTGTGACATGGCACAAAGTCCCCTCCCTGGGTCCCCGCACTCCTGAACGTCCCTGTGGCTGTTTGCCATCAAGCTAGCAAGACACTCAGTCCCACTCTGGATTTTGTGAGACAGAAGAGGATGAGGCGGTTGCGGCTGTCTGGGGATAGAAGCCCCTCAGGACCTGAAGGAGTCCCAGAGGAGGAGTCCCGTCTGATGCCTATATAAGTCCAAGTTCTGGTCCCAAATGACAAAACCATACAGCAGCCCTGACCAGCCCTGGGCTGCAGCTGGACTCGCTGGCCCCGCCAGCCACAGGGCGCAGCTTGGGGAGGGGCTTTCTCTGCCACTGCCTGGTGATAAGGGGCACCCAGGACGCCTCAAGTCCCCTAGAGCCGCCACTGCAGATCTCTGGGGACAGTCCCTTCTCCAGAGCAGTTCTGGGCCCCCAGTTAGTACACTGTGGTCCTGGTTCCTGCCATGTCCACAGCAGCCTGGAACGATGCTGGGGATGTACCAAGAGACTCGAGCAGCTGCCGGTCAAGGAACAGATACAATGGGGCCGTTGCCGAGTGCCTGTAGCGGCACAGCTGTGTGTTTGGATGCCGAGGAAAGGCTGGCTGGGAGAATGACCGACGCCGGGTGAAAAGGACAGGTGGACGGTGGGGAAAAGAGGAGAGGAGGGAGAAGTGGACTAGAAGGAAGAACAGCGGAGGCCAGGGTCAGCTTGTAGGGAAGCTGGACGCTCAGGGCGGGGAGATGTTCAGACCCAGGGTTAGTGCCAAGATCCCCACAGTTGTGGTTGTTAATGCATCTTGTGGGCCAGGTGGTGGCGCACGCCTTTAATCCCAGCCCTCGGGAGGCAGAGGCAGGCGGATCTCTGTGAGTTCGAGGTCAGCCTGGGCTACAGAATGAGATCCAGGACAGGCACCAAAACTACACGGAGAAACCCTGTCTCGAAAAACCTAAAGAAATAAAGAAATAAATAAGAATAAAATAAATGAATAAATAAATAAAAATAAATAAATGGATAAAATAAATGAATAAATGAATGAATAAATAAACAAATAAATAAAAATAAATGAATGAATAAAATAAATGAATGAATGAATAAATAAATAAATAAGAAAAGAGGGACTAGAGAGATGGCTCAGTGAATAAGAGCTAATAAGGATTACAGAGGATCTGAGTCCAGTTTCCAGCACCCCTGTAGGAAGTGGCTCACAACCACTCGTCATTCCAGCTCCACAGGCACTGACACCCTCTTCTGGCCTCCAAGGACACCCACACCTACCCCCACACGCAGACAACGGAAACGGAAAAGTGGGGGTTTATAACCAAGAAGTCAGTGAGGTCAGCGATGGAGATCTAAGAGAGTAATCTGAGAGAAACATCAGAGCTGAGGGTCCTGGCTAAAATGACTTAACAGGACTCTTGCTGAAGGCAGGCAGGTGACATCAGATGTCCTCTGGGGACATGGAGGAGGAGGACCGGATCAGGGAAGGTCAGTTCATCAGCTATGGCGGCTTCAGTCGTGACTAAGCTAAAGTGACCCCAGAGGAGTCACTGTTTTGTTACTGTTTGGTTTTGAGACAAGATCTTACTCCACATCACAGGCGGGCGTAGAACTCACTATATTGCCCAGGCTGACCTTAAACTTATGGTAATCCTCCTGCCTTAGCCTCCCTGCTAATTGGGCTGACAGGTAGGAGCCACCATACCTGGCTTCCACAGGGTTCATGCAAAAGCTTCTGGACCACTCAGATATAAAGAGAGGCTAAAACAAAGGAGTTGGAAAGAGATGGGGGGGGCATTGGGAGGGGCTCTGGATCAGCAGGACAATCCCTGATGTCTTATCTCCTGTTATTTTTCCTCTAAAATCCTGTTCATTTGTTCTTCAGATAGGATCCTTTTCCTAAGTCACACGTCTAAGCCCGTCTCTTGTTTTTTCCTGAGCCTCTCAGTTGGCATACAAACACACCCTGGTTTCTCCCGTCCTTCTGCCTGTTCTCAGCTGGATTTCCAGGCCCCCCAAACTGAACCCAAGTGAGAAGAGGAAAAATTCTTCCTCCCTACAAGGTTGCTATGAGAACTGTCTGCAAGGAAGCCCTGGAGACAACTCCCGTGGGGCAAGCAGACATGTGGCCTAAGGGGTTATTAAATGCTCTGAGGCAGCCCGCCGCCTGGCCGTGTGTGGGAAGGGAAATCAGAGGAGCCACCGTCAGCTTCAATTTGAAGAATCGGGAGAGGCGGGTCATAAATATTCACCAGGGGAACCACAGCCTGAGACACCGCCAGCCAGGCTGGTGACACTGGCCCCGATGCCCCCCAGCTCCACTCACACCTGGTACAGTTACAGCATATCAAGGCAAAGGGGGTCTTTGTTATCCTGGGCACCTGACTGGGGGCTGTGAGCAGGCTCAGTTTACAGGACGGTGAAGACCATACGGGTGTACCTCATCCCCACACTGACAAGGGCACCAGACAGCATGCCACCTGCCTTCTGGCTCAGTCCCACACCCTTTCTAGTGTGGAAGGCTCCAGGCAGCCATGATCATGGTCAAGGGCTTGGTTGGGAGGAGGTGTCCATCAGCCAGCCCCCTGGAGCCTGCAGGCCCAAAAACAGGTTCACAACTCCACCTGCGATCAAGACAAGGGAGACCTTGGTGGCAAGACCACACAGATGTCCCTCGTCAGCACGTTGCACGTTGCACATTCCACGTTCAACTGAAGTCATCACCTGCTTCCTACGCTTGGCTTTTCCCTCTTTCCCTCATTCATTAATTGTCCAGCCTTTAAGCACTTACTGGGGCCTGACCCAGGGAACCCTGAGGCAAGGTGACACTTTCATTCTGTGCTCAGGAAGCAGAGGCAGGCAGATCTCTGCGAGTTGAAGGCCAGCCTGGTCTACAGAGCAAATCCCAGACCAGCCAGAGCTCCAGAGTGAGACGTTGTCTCTGAGGAGGAGGGAGAGGAATTGAAGATGACAGTGATGATAAAAATGACACAGGAATATGAATGCTATAAAACCACACCATTAAAAAAAAGAACATAGAAGTAGGTGGCCTGAAGAGACAGAAGAGGTGATATGTGGGTCATGTCTCCAGAAACACTGTGACAGATCTTGCAATAAGCATAGTAAAAATGCCTTTGAGACATGGAAAAATAGCTTAGCCAGGAACTACACTATACCCAAGGCTGTACCTGATAACCAGATCCCAGTGACATCACTTACGATAGCCAGGCACATGACTAGATCCCATGACACCCACTGGACAGAATATAAACAGAGACCAAGAGCAATGCTCTGCTCTGCACATCTGGAGAGATGCCATCTTGACCTGCCCTACGAGTGGAGAGTCTCCCCTGGGATCCTGACCTTCAGCTAAGATGCATCACACAGGTGAGCAGCCTGGGAGACAGGCTTAGGACCAGAGTTAGGAACTTAGAGTGTGAACTTTGTGTGATGACCGTCAGCGTGATAAAATATAACTTTTAGATATACTAATTATGTGTACCTACCTTCTTGCTCATGACAGATCTCTTTTGTGGGGGACTTGGGGGGATTGTGTAGCCCAGGCCAGCCTAGAACTTGCTATGTAACTGACTTTGTCCTTGATCTTTGTCTGATTCCATCCCCCAAATGCTGGGATTCCAGGCATATGCCACCATGCACATCGTGACAGATCAACAGATTTCACATGTGGGCGTAAGACAGCTCATGTCATGTCATGTAGACATCACCTCCAGCAAGCCGATGCTGCGACCTGCTGAGTCAGGTGTCATTCTGGACAAGGTCTCCTGTGTGGAGTCCCTGATACCCAATTGCAATGAGGCTGTGAGTCTCAGGGTCAGGAAGTGAGTGACAGCATAGAAGTGTTTCCATGACAGTGTCAGCAGGGCAGGAGGGTGAGCATGAACAGGACATCGGCTTCTTACCAACAGGCTGGCCTCAGCCCTCCTGGATCTGCCACCAGCAGGTCTCAACGTCGGTGCTATCAACTGGAGTCTCGGCGACTGTCCTGTGGTGTGTGAGACTCAAGGCAACTGTACAGCAGATGCGTGCCAACGGGCTTGAGGCGTGCAGGGAGTGGCCAGCAGTTCTAGCATCCCTGGTCCCCCATTTCTAAGAGACAAGACCCCCCCACAAAGATGCCCTTAGCTTTTGCAGGAGGGTACCAATGCTAGCTAGGGGGTAGCATTGCCCGAGTCAGGATACTAGGGGTAGGAGGTAGGGAAGAGCATTGTGGCATTGTGCATGGCAGGGTCCAGAGGGACCACCCCTCACAAAAGCCACTGCTCAGGCGGCAGCCAGTTTGGTCTCTGGATTTCACTCTCCTGCTCAGCTCTGGAAAGCCCGGTTAATTCAGAAGAGTCATTTTAATCAATTAGATGAAGTGTAAAATAACCGTTCAGCTCAGCTCAGGAAATGCGGCTTGTTGTCTCCCAGGCTTTATTGAAAAGGCATTAAGATGGAACCATGAGCTTTGTGAAGGTGGGCAGCGAGGAAGCGGGGGGGGGGGGGGGGGGGGGCTGCAGCCGCAGAGAGCTCCATCCGCTCCAGCCACTCCTGCTGCACGCAGGGCAAAAGAACCTTCCAGAGCCTCTTTGGAGACCAGCTGTGACTGAAAAACTCCCACTCAACCTTACCCCAGGTTGCTCAGCCTGCCCCAAATCCCTCCCTCTACCACCCTCTGCCTCCCTCGGGGTGGGTTTCCAGTAAGGGCTTCCCTCCCCGGGTGCAAAGCAGCTCCTCACTGCACAGAGAGGTGGCCTGAGAAACTGCACCAAGTCCTAACACACGTAGGCTCGCAGGACACGAGAAGCAACGCCACTTTCAAATCCCAGAGCTCGCTCAGCCAGGGAACCAGGCTCACCTTCTCCAGAACTGCTCCTGAGGGTTCGGGGGCAACCCCTGGTCTCTCTGGAGAAGAGTGGTCCCCAGTGGCTCCAGCATCCCTCAACTGCTTTGCTGTTCATCATGACCCTGGTCCAGCCGGCAGAGGACCACACCGGCAATGATGCTGAACACCTGCAGACACAGGACATTCAGCATGATGCATTATTTTGCATAGGTTTGGTTCTCTCCTCTGTGTTGAGCCTGAGTGATTGGATGGAGCCTGAGAGACAGCAGCTGGTCTTGAGTTAAGCATGGTCCCTCAAACATACCTACCCTCGATTACTTTGATTTGCCCCTCCCCCTAAAAGGCCTCAGGCTTGAACAACTAGTCACAGGTCCAGGTCTGAGGGAGACCTGCTTCCTCTCCCCACCCCCCCCTACCCCCGGTACTCTTGAGCAGGGAGAAATGAGGAATATGTGGATAGAAATATAGAGGAGAGAGACCATTAGAAAACACAGGATAGCCTCAGGAGGGCCTGGGTCCAAACCCTCCAGCCCCTTCGGTCTCTACTAAAGGGCTTTTTAAAGGAATGCCAAGGGGTGGAGCAAAAGACCTCCCCCCAGCACAGCCAAGTGCAGACCATCTCAGGCACCTGGTGGCCATGCATGTGGTCCAGCCATCCCCTAATGCAGCCCTGCTGTGTGAAGCAAGCTCAGATCTCACTGGGAAGCTTTTGTGGGCTCCCACACAGGTCTGCATAAGCCCCCATGTGGAGCTGTTGACCCCTCTGCCACATACATTATGGAAATTCCACCACACAGGATTCACTGAGCGCATTCTGCGACAGGGGATGTCTTTGCTGGAGCGCCACAGCTCAGCAAATGCTGAGGTTAAGGTGCTGGGGGGAACAGATGGGGACTGGCCCCGTGTGGGGAGAGCTTGCAGCCTGTTTGGGGAGTCATGAGATGCCCACTGTAAAGCACCCTGAGGAGGCTACCTCCTCTTGCCATTGGGTGACAGACAGCCTGGTCCTGTGTGCCTGGCTGAAAAAGCTGAACCTTGGTTTCACATCCCAGTGGCTGGCTGGACCCAGGAGTGGCTGGCGGGTGGCTGGACCCAGGAGTGGATGACTGGACACAGGAGTGGATGGCTGGACCCAGGAGTGGATGACTGGACCCAGGAGTGGATGACTGGACCAGGAGTGGATGACTGGACCAGGAGTGGATGGCTGGACCCAGGAGTGGCTGGCTGGACCCAGGAGTGGCTGGCTGGACCCAGGAGTGGCTGGCTGGACCCAGGAGTGGCTGGCGGGGGTGTGGACCAGAGTGGAGTGGCTGGCTGGACCAGGAGTGGCTGGCGGTGGAGCTGCCAGGAGTGGCTGGCTGGACCCAGGAGTAGCTGGCTGGACCCAGGAGTAGCTGGCAAGGGGTAGGGAACTTCTACTTAGGAGCCTCCCTGGAGACCTGTCTCCTCAGATGCAGAAAGGGAGGGGGGCCTGGCCCATGGGTGAGTCTGTGGGGGCATTTGTAATGGTTGATTGTAGAAGGGCTCCACCCACCCCTAGGCAGGTGGTCCTGGGCTGTATAAAAAACACAAGCTGAGCAAACCACAGGGAGCAAGCAGCAGATATCTTTCCTTCATGGTTCCTGCCTTGAGTTTACGTTCTGACTTGCCAATGATAATGGACTGTAGCGCATAAGATAAAATAGACCCTTTCCTCCCCAGACTGCTTTTGATCAGTGATTTTATCAAAGCAACAGAAAATGGAACTAGGAGAGTTTGTCTCCAGGCTTCAGTTTTCTGGCCACACTCACAGCAGCCCACACCCTGTGTTTCTAAGCAGCCTTGGGGTTTCTTCTTCATCCACAGATCTCTATCTAAACTACTTAACTGGGGAAGAGGCGGCGGCGGCAGGGCGCGTTAATCAGAACTAAGCATATGTGAAGAACTCTCATGAAAACCCACTACTTGGTAAGCTCATTTTGAAAATATAATTTAAAAAAAAAAGTTTGAACACAGGTACTATGCATGGGTGGACAATGTTCTCCCCAGAAGACATGGGTCGTTAAAATATTCAGTGCCAAGTGTGGGCTGTCTTCCCATGAGGTAGCCTCAGAGGTCCCCCAATCAGCACAGGCCCTTGCCACTCACTGCTCTGGGTTGCCCACCAGAACTAGATGGCAAGACCCTGAAGACACAGCACACCTTGGTGGCAGAACCCAAAGAAATCAAGCTGGAACTGACCTGGAGACTTCCTCCCTAGAGGGAGGGCTCCCAAGGTGCAGGTCCCCGGGGGAGAAAAGACATCATTGGTTTTACCCAGTTATCAACCCTAGACGTAACATACATACTACTGCTGCTTTGCTAACTGGATGTACTGTCAAACTGCCTTCTAAATATTTGTGTTTAAACTCATCGACTGTCGCTGTTCTCAACCTTGGGCCGGAGAAGCTTCTCTTTGCAGCGGGCAGGAGTTAGGGAGGAAAGGATTTATTCCACTCAGAGTTCCACCTCTCTGTTCATCACTGAAGGAAGTCTGTACAGGAACTCAAACAGGCAGGAACCTGGAGGCAGGAGCTGATGCAGAGGCCATGGAGGGATGCTGCTTACTGGCTTGCTCCCCAAGGCTTGCTCAGCCTGATTTCTTTCTCTTTTTTCTCTTCCTTTTTATTTATTTATTTATTTATTTATTTATTTATTTATTTATTTATTTATTTATTTATTATCTATTTATTATTTATTTAGGATTTTCCAAGACAGGGTTTCTCTGTGTAGCCCTAGCTATCCTGGAACTTGCTTTGTAGAGCAGGCTGGCCTCTGCCTCCCGAATGCTGAGATTAAAGGCATGTACCACCACACCAGGCTTCAGCCTGTTTTCTAATAGAACCCAGGGCCACCAGTCCAGCAGTAGCCCTACCCACAATGGGCTGGGCCTCACCCATCAATTACTGATTAAGAAAATGCCCTACAGCCGGATCTTACGGAGGCATCTTCTCAGTTCCAGTTCCTTCCTTTCAGGTGACTCTAGCTTGTGTCAAGCTGGCAAAAAATTAGCCAGGACAACTGACCCCTTGTGAGCCTGACACACAAGACTTTAAGCCACAACCTCGCCTTTCTTGTTCTTTCCTAAGGTCACACATTGATGTCAGCATTATAGTATAAACAATCCAAGTTTTACAAGTTCCAGTCTTTAAAAATTCAAATACTTAGAAATACAGCCTCTTTAAAATTCAAAAATCTTTTAACATTCAAAGTCTCCCGACTGTGGGCTCCTATAAAAATCAAAACTTAAATGCCTTCTTACTTCAAGAGAGAAAAAACCAGGGCACAGTCACAATCTGAACAAAGCAAAACCAAACTCCCAAAGTGTAAATAGCTCAGTCCAATTATCTGAGATTCATTCATGATCTTCTGGGCTCCTCCAAAGGACTGGGGTCCCTTCTCCGCCCTCCGCATCACACAGCTTGTCCTCAGGCTCCGGCTGGCTCCACTCCACAGCTGCTGCTGTTCTTGGTGGTCATGCCATGGTCCTGGCATCTCCAAATTCTGGGGTCCCCAGGCTGCACCTTCACCAATGGCCTCTCCTGGCCTCGCACAGTGCCAAGCCTCAGCTCTTCACCATGACCCCTTCATGTCTTCAAAACCAGTACCACCGGGGTGACTCTTAACAGTGCCAAGTTCAGCGGCCAGTAAAACCTTGGCTACCTCCAGAACACAGCTTCTGTGTGCTGACTCTGAGGAAACACTTTCCAGTTCACCTCAGTGATGCCGGCCTCTTCATAATCACCAATAATTTCTTAGCTCCAGCCAACCGGCATCCATTGTCCCAGTAACACAAAGGTTTCACTTCAATGGTTCTGGTCTTTAGTTAATCACAGCTGATTCCTCCGCCCAGCTGACCAGCACCAGAGAATCTTAGCTCAAAATAGCAAACGGCCCCAATGGACTTTAAGTGACTCTCAAACTTCCCTCTGGAACATCACAAGCCAGGCCTCCATGGTCTACACTGCCCCCAACATTCCTATCTCCTAAGCCCCTACAGAACAGCTCACTGAGGTTTGCAGTGAGGTTTAGGCCAGGGGCTTTTCCAGCCTAAAGTTTCAAAGTCCTTCCACAATCCTCCTAAAAACATGGTCGGGTCTGTCACAGCAATACCCTACCGTCCTGGCACCAGCTCATCTCATTTATATGCCTTAGGTTTTTCCTCACGTTCCATCATTTCATCATCAAAAGCAGTGAAGGCAGGAACCTGGAGGCAGGAACTGAGGCAGAGGCCACAGAGGGGTGCTGCTTACTGGCTTGGGTTGTTTTTGTTTTTTTGGGGGGGTTGTTGTTTTGTTTTGTTGTTTTTATTTTTTGAAGTAGGGTTTCTTTTTTTAAGATTTATTTATTATTATGTATACAGTGTTCTGTTTGTATATATGTCTGCAGGCCAGAAGAGGGCACCAGATCTCATTACAGATGGTTGTGAGCCACCATGTGGTTGCTGGGAATTGAACTCAAGACCTCTGGAAGAGCAGCCAGTGCTCTTAACCTCTGAGCCATCTCTCCAGCCCTGAAGTAGGGTTTCTTTGCAAAGCCTTGGCTGTCCTAGAACTCAAAGAGTTCCGCCTGCCTCTGCCTCCGAGTGCTGGGATTAAAGGTGTGCGCCATCACTGCCTGGCTTCAGCCTGCTTTCTTATAGAACCCAGGATCACTAGCCCAGGGATGGCACCACCCACAATCAGTCACTAATTTGCTAATTAAGACAATGCCCTATAGCTGGATGTTATGGAAACAGTTTCTCAACTGAGATTTCCTCCTTTTCAGATAACTCTAGCTTGTGTCAAGTTGACATAAAACTAGCCAGCACATTGGCAAAAAAATAAATAAAAATATTCAAAAAATAAAAATAAACTACTTAACCGGGGGGTTGGGGCGTGGGTCTGTTGGTAGAGTGTTTGCCGAGCATGCACAAAGCCCTTAGTTTAATTCCCAGGACCACATTAACTGGGTGACACACGACCAGTAACCCCAGCACTCAGGACTTCAGAGGCAGTGGACCAGAAACTTAAGGGCAAGCGGGGTTGAACAGTGAATTTGAGGGAAGCCTGGCCTACACGAAATCCTAGCAAACAAAAGCCCCCAGCTATTCAGCTGATGTGGCTCTAACACGACCAATCTGAAAAGCATCTGCGTGCCCCTTGCTGGGGGGTGCTGACGAGCTGGACTGGAGCCCCGAGGTTCTTCTTCCAGCCACAATGAAGGGTTCATCCCATGTCCCGTGCCAGCTCATCTGGGTTTTACAGTGGGAGCCCGGAGCCGTCAACATGTAGTGATGGTAGTCAACAGCAGTGTGGTGGTAACGTCAACACTCGCTGAGCATGTGCCAAATGCCGGGCCTTTGCCTGAGTCCTCGAAATATGTGGAGTTCAACTCTCCAAACACAACCCGGAAGTCAACGTCTCTACTATTAACCCGGACTGAGGGCCTCAGACACGGGTGTCCTAGTCCGTAGGCTTGTTCTGACAGCCGCCTCCCTTTAAGATGAATAAAATGTAGAAGCTTCTCAGTCTATAATGTTACCTGTATGCATGCTTTCAGGGCTGACCGTTTAGTATTGTATAACACATTGCTGTCTGTGCTCTTCCCTGGGGGAAGACTGTTTCTCCAGGTCATATTATAATCTCAAAGAAATAATTTAAAAAAATAAAATAAAATGAATAAACCCAGTTACAAATATATACTCCGGTCTTCATTTAAAGCAGGTAGTCTTACTCTCTAGAAACTTCTATCTACAATAGACACACAGTGGGCTGCAGAGATATCTCAGTGGTTAAGAGCATTGGCTGCTCTTCCAGAGGCCTGGGGTTCGATTCCCAGCAACCACATGGCAGCTCACAACTGTCTGTAACTCCAGTTTTAGGGGACTGATACCCACCTCTGGCCTCCGTGGGAACTGGGAATGCCACATGGTGCATGGACACACATACAGGCAAAATATCCGCACACACACATAAGTCTAGAATACGCACAGGGCTAGGAATATGGCGTGGTGGGTAAAAGGGCGTGCTGTGCTACCGTGAGGACCCGAGTTCGAATCTCCAGACCCCACAGGAAAGCCGGACCCAGGAGTGTGAGCACCTGTAATCTCAGTGTTCCTACAGGGAGACCGGAGGAGAGTCCCTGGTGTGTGTGACAGAAAATAAAACAAAAAGACTGTGTCAAGGAAGCAGGTAAAGACCAATACCTGAGGTCGCCCTCTGATCTACACGTACGTGCCATGGCATGTGTGTGCTCATACACACACACACACACACACACATACACACACACACACACACACACACACGCACACGCACATGCACGCGCGCACGCACGCACACACACACAGACACACACAGACACACACACACACACACACACACACCACACACACACGCACACACACAAGCAGGTACTCGGATGAGCGAGGGGTGAACTTGCAGACCTAGTTTCCTGGCTAAGTATGAGCATCCGTCACCTCCCTCGGTGCCAGATGGGACACTAAGTGAGTCAGGGAAGGAAACTGGTCCAGAGGCTTCGGACGTACCTCCCCGAGAGCTAAGAAGAGGCCCCAAGAGTCACAGGAAATAGAAACAGTCGTTCCGTCCCCCCCCCGCCCCCTTCCCGCCTCATCCACGCAGGCTGGGGGAAGTAGGGGCAGAAGAGCAGCTGGCTTGCGCAGCCGGGCCACTGGGCACGGCAGGGCCAGGTTTACAGCTGGCTGTGGGTTGTTCGCGGCAGGCTTTCCTGGCGCCATCTGCCGTGGCCTTGTGCCTGCCACTGCCTGGAATAAATGCACTCCATCTGGTCTGGGTTTTTTTGGGGGGGAGGGGGGGTGAGCGTGTATGTGTGTGTTGCTCATTTGGGGGTTTCGGGGAAACTGAGGTTCCAGGGGTGTGTTAACGGCCCAAGACCACTGGCAGCCCACCCTGACCGGGCTAAGCTCTCTTTCTCCCCCCACTAGCCTTGGCTCCCAAGTCCATATCCCCATCACCCACACCTGGCATGGTGCCCTCAGCGCAGATGTGGGTGCTAATCCAGTCCCCAAAGGAGACGCCCCCCCACCCCACCCCACCCCCGTCACTGCCCTTTGCTTCCCCCAGGGACAGGCTGACATTCTCCATGGTGAGCTCTCCGGTCCCTTCTCCGCACAGCCCAGAGCTAATTGTCCTGATTCTCTTCCAAGAGCAGCCTCTCTGAATTGCCTTCACAGGCACAATTAGGCAGGTTCAGCTTGACTTTCACACTCCGGCTCTGAAAAAAAAAAATCAAATCAGCCAGGAAGCGGCGCCTCTCGGAAGTTCTCTGAGAGCCCCTTTGTGCTGTGAACAAAGCACACACATAATTACCTGCTTAGCTGATGAGCTTAGGAGCCGGCCTGCTCACAGGAGAAGGGGGCCCAGCACCCCACTCCAGCCAGACCCCAGCCCTCCCTTCATTAGCAGAAACTATTCTTGGAACAGGCAGGCAGGCAGAGACCAGCACTGTCTCATGGGACATGCGTGGGGTGGCAACATCCCAGAGTCCCCTCCCCACGGGCCACTGTCTTGAATACCCCAGTCGTGAGCTGATGGTGGACAGAGTCCAGTGGCCCAGAGAGCGGGGGATGCCCTGGGTAAAGCATTACGGCAAATTCGGGTTCAGGCTGAGCCCTGCTGAAATCCAAGTCTCTGTGAAGATGCTCCTTGCCTGTCTAATGGTGCAACTTTATATGCCCTGTTTTCCCAGTCAGGAGAGAGTTTTTCCAGCCAGGATAAGAGGGCAGCTTCCCTGCTAAACCACTGGGTACACCCCACCATCTGCAGCCTGCAGACAATGAAGGCTGTGGACAGTGAAGGAACGTTTGCAAACACAAGGACCAGAGTTTGAGCTCCAGAACTCTTTAAAAAAAAAGTTCGAAAAGAGGCTGGCTCAGCAGCTGAGAGCAGTGATCCACTCTTCCAGAGGATCTAGGCTTGATTCCCAGCACCCACAGGGTGCACACAACTGTCTGTATCTCAAGTTCCAGGGCATTCAGCGACCTCTTCTGGCCTCTCCAGGTAATGCATGCATGTGCGATGCCTAGACATAGATACAGGCAAAGTACCCAACATGTAAAATAAAAATAAGTAAATCAATCTTTCCTTCTTTCCTTCTTTCCTTCTTTCCTTCTTTCTTTCTTTCTTCTTTCTTTCTTTCTTTCTTCCTTTCTTTCTTCCTTCCTTCCTTCCTTCCTTTCTTTTCTTTCTTTCTTTTTTTAAGCTAGTAAGTGAGGCTGGACAAATAGCTCAGTGGCTAAGGAGGCTTGTGCTATAAGATGATGGCCTGAGTTCTTCAGACCTCAGGACCCATGTCAAACATGCCTCACACACCCCGATGCCCCCCAGCATTGTGGAGGACAGAGACAGGAGGATCCCCAGGGCTTTTTGGGTGCCAGCCTAGCTCTAGGTTCCTTGAGAGACCCTATCTCTCAAAGGAATAAGGCTGGAAGGGATAGAGCAGGACACGTAATATCCTTTTCTGGCCTCGGTGCATGGCCATAGGCATGTGCACACACACCTTACACACATGCATGTACATGCACATACACACATATAGTACTGCACACACTCATGCACATGCACAGAGCTAATTGATCATTTTTTTAAAAAAAAATCTTTGCTTGCAAGAAGGAAAGAAGAGAGGGAGGGAAGGAAGGAGGGAAGGAGGAGGGGGAGGGAGGGAGGGAGGAGAAAGTCTGCACTGGGCTGAGCTGGCAGGCAGTCATAGGCTACACAGCCACTCCTGAGGCAGAGACTTGAAGAACCCTGAACCCTCTCCAGTGAGTGCAGGAGGGACCCAGGGGTTGGGGTGGGCACGGGAGAAGATTTTGAATCTATGGAATGGATGAGAATTTAGTCGGAGTCTAGGGAGAAATCAATATTAGCCCCTTCCCCGCTCAACAGACTCCACACACACCAGGAGCCTTTGGCCGCTTGCTTTGAGTCCAGAGCCTGTGGGCTGAGCCCCAGCCTGGTGGAGTTCAGGGGGCATCTGCTGAGCACCTGCCCTGGATGAGCCCTGGAGACTCTGAGATTGGCTCGACATTGTCTTTGCTCCCGCCTGACATCAAGAAGAAAGGTGCTGTTAGCCCAGAAGGGGTTTTAGATATTGGATAGAAACAGTGAGTCCAACGGGACCAGAGAGGGGGCAAACGTTGGCTAAAGTCACACAGCAAGTCCAGGTTCACTTATAATGGGGAGTGAGAAGATGGATCTATGTGTCAGAGCAGAGTCGGGGAGACTTCTTGAATGCAGCAGCTCAGAGGGAGCCCAAAGCACACGCCGCAGGGCGTGGGAGCGGTACGGAAATAGGAGCACACAGGTCTGAGCCCACCCCTGGGGAGGCTGAGGCACGAAAACCATGAGTTCTAGGCCAACCCCGGCTCCACAGTGAGTCCCTGTCTCAAAAATCCAAAGCAGGAGCCAGTGGGTAACGATGGGATCCTCGCTGCCAAGTCTAATGACTTCAACTTCGGTTGGATCTCTGGGACCCACGTGTGAAAGGACAGAAGGGACTCCCACAGGTGTCCTGTGCCCGCCACCTGCACTTCCGGTTCCAGCGCTGAGTGGGGTAATGACAGGAGGGTCGGGAGTTCAAGGTCATTCCTTGGCCGGGCGGCGGCGGCGGCGGCGGCGGCGGCGGCGGCGGCGGCGGCGGCGGCGGCACACGCCTTTAATCCCAGCACTCGGAGGCAGAGCCAGGTGGATCTCTGTGAGTTCGAGGCCAGCCTGGGCTACAGAGTGAGTTCCAGGAAAGGTGCAAAGCTACACAGAGAAACCCTGTCTCGAAAAACCAAAAAATAAAACCCCCCAAAAAAGGTCATTCCTAGCAACATGCTGAGGGCTACATAGTGAGACCCCGACAAGCGTCATAGAAGGTACTAATTCAAGGAAGAGGCTGTCTCATGGCCAAGCTCCCAGGCTAGCCTCTCCGTGGGACTGCAAGACACCCACATAATGGACAGCTGGAAGTGAAGGTGTTGAGCAGGCTTTCCTAGCCTTCAGGCTGGGGATCCAGGTTAGAGGCAGCGTCATTTTGGTCCCGGCTGGGCACTGACCCATCTCAGGCTGAAGAGGAGACAGCCACAGTGAGCCTGGAAAGCGACCAGGCTTTGCCTAGGACACAGCTCAGGACCACAGGCCAAGCTTTTTGTTACTTGAATTTAAATTAACATAATGAGTTCAAGAGGCCCAATTACTCCAGACACAGAAAATGAAATTAGTGATCCGGGGCCACCACAATTGTATCCTAATCTGTCCCATCCTCCCGAGCCCCGAGGCAGGTTAGAGGAGGGCTGGCCCAGGCCAGCTCTCGGTGAGCTGTGTAGCTGGGTCAGGGCTCAGCTGCCCCTCACGTCCCACCCCTGGGAGATAAGATGTGGCTGGAAAGATCCACCTGCCATCTGCTCAGCCTCTAGAAGGCCGGCAGCAGGGAACAGTGCGAGCTGCGGTGGGCTGATGGAGGGCATGCAAGTTCAAGTCCCAGCCAGGCCACTCACAACCTTCACAAACACAAACCTTAAGAAGGGAACAGAAGGGTTGGGGATGTA
>NC_051081.1:49557206-49662206 GCF_004664715.2 Peromyscus leucopus
CCTTCCTTTCTTCTTCCTTCCTTCCTTCCTTCCTTCCTTCCTTCTTCTTCCTTCTTTCTTTCTTTCTTTCTTTCTTTCTTTCTTTCTTCTTTCTTCCTTTCTACCTCCATCCAAGTGAAGCCGGGATTCTTGACTGCAGCAGTAAAGAATTTCAGAAGGGGACAGTAGGAAGAGGAGCTGGGTTTATTAGGAAGTGGTTATCGGTTAAACAAAGATTTGAGCGCGTGCGTTAGTAGAGAGATGTTCAGGAGGGTAGTGCTCGCCCAAGCCCCGGAGTCTCCCGGTTGGTGGCTCTGAAGTTCCATCTCAAAGGGCTGTTGAGGGATTTCAGTGAGATGGAGGGTGCTCCTGAGACCCCCTGAAGAGGGTTGTACCCCGTAGGCTCTCATGGAGTTGCTCGGAAAGTTGTCTCTACTGTAAACAGAGATTACGGTTTGGGGGGAGAGAGCCCCTCATGTGGTGGTGTGATTGTGGGCTGTCCTTACACACACACACACACACACACACACACTCCCTTGGATGTTTTCCTGATAACGTGGTCCCCTGCCGGTGGCACTCTTTGGGAAGGTGTGCGACCCTCAGGAGGCGGAGCTTTGCTGGAGGAAGTGGGTCACCGGGACAGGCAGTGAGATTTGATAGCCAGGCGCCCGCTGGTATAGGCAGCAGCTTCCTGTCCCTGCCGAAACGGACTGCATCCCCTTGAATTTAAACCAAGAGAGGCCCTTCCTTGCTTCTGCCTAAGAAAATTAAATAATCCACCTACCACGAATGAAGCCACGGGTGTGATCTCCAGCACCGTGTATTATATACGGGGCATGATGGTGAAGGGCCCAGGAATCTAGAAATAAAATGTTATAAGCTTAAGAGATGGAAACTGACAGTCATCAGCTCGAAAGGTTAACTCCTAACAACGGCTGTCTGCTTAACAGCCAGGTCCTCTGTCAATAGCCAGGGGTTAACTTTTAACCCCTTTGCCCCTCATAGCCAACAACTGGGCAAGTTAACTTTTTTTTTTTTTTTTTTTTAGTTGTTTTCTTTTTTTTTTTTTTTTTTTTTTTTTTTTTTATTTTTCCGAGACAGGGTTTCTCTTGTGTAGCTTTGCGCCTTTCCTGGAACTCACTGTAGCCAGGCGCCTCGAACTCACAGAGATCCGCCTGCCTCTGCCTCCGAGTGCTGGATAAAGCGAGCGTCACACCGCCCGGCCCAAAGTTAACTTTTAATAGTTGTTCCTACGTGACTTCTAGCATGCATCCCATGCCTGATGTTTCTACGTGACTTCTAGCAAGCACTCTCTGCCTAATGCTTTCCCCCTTACTATAAAAAGGGGCTCATAACCCCCCTCCAACTGCCACAGCCCTAAAATCCAACTCTGGCTATGGTCTCAGCTAGCTGATAAGCTTTTGTGCCCACGGTGATTTTTTTATTTTATTTCTTTCTTTGTTTTCTTCTGGAATAAAGTTTTTAATAGACTTTAGTGGTCTGTCCCCCATTATTGAGAGACCCCGGACCCAACAATGGGAACACGCTTGCAATCCCAGCACACAGGTCATCCTCAGCCACAAAGCAGGTTTGAGGCCAGCCTGGGCTACATGAGACCACGCCTCAAAAGAGAAAACATCATGACCTTGTTTGCAAAAGCCCCAGAAGATTGCAAATTCACATCTCAAAAAATGTATGTGCTCAGAACTTAAATGTGGTCCACTGCTATTTTAACATACTCTGGGGTTTGTTTGTTTGTTTGTTTGTTTTGGTTTTTCAAGACAGAGTTTCTTGGTGTAGCATTGGCTTTCTTGGAACTAGCTCTGTAGACCAGGCTGGCCTCAAACCCTCAGAGATCCATCTGTCTCTGCCTCTCAAACACTGGATTAAAGGCATGTGCCACCACCGCCCGGCTATTTTAATATTCTTATTTGGCAGTATCTCTCTGAAAGAATACTGTTGCCATGCCAGAGAATGTCACAGCGAGCGTTGTTCATTGTGAAGAAGTTCCTGACTCTTCACTGGTGAGCAGTTTCAACCAGACACCGCATCAAGGATCCCTTCCCTGCACGCATCCCTTAATTTCCCTCTTTCTATCCTGCACCAATGGCTGCAGTCACAGGTCAGCAGGTAACAGAAGGGATCAGGTCCCCCTCCTTGACCTCACCCAGACCCCAAGACCTTGCCACCCTGTGGGAGCCCGTTCTCGGGTTCCTCGTGGCTTTACCCAGCAGGTCCGCATAGAGGATGATTAGGACCGCGGGCCTGAGTGCAGGTGTCTGAGATGGCCTGCACTTGGCTGTGCTGGGGGAGGAGGTCTTTTGCTCCACCCCTTGGCGTCTCTATAAAAACCCTGGACCAGAGACAGTTGGGGCCGTTGGAAAAGGTTCCAGGCCCTCTCGAGGCTATCCTGTATTTTCTATCTGTTTATCTCCACACTCTAAATCCTTCTATCTAATATTTCCTGCTGCTTGCACTCAAGAAAACTCTGGGAAGCTGTGGGGTTGGTGGGTAAACGCCCCACACCACCCCGCTTCTCCTGGGCTTCTCGGGAAAGGTTTCTGCCTCTAGTTACCCACTGGGAAGGCCAGGAAGGTGACTGTGGAGGCAGCAGGGCTTCCGGAAGGAAGCTTCTGCCCCTGCGGGTGTTGTTCAGGTGCTCTGGGTGACCCCACTTCCCAGACAAGGAAACTGAAGCTCAGATAGCCAGTAATTGGCCCAGAAATGGAAAGTCAGGGACTGGGCTCAGTTGGCAGAGTGCATGCCTAGCATACATGAAGCCCCAAGTCAGCTCCACGGTGCCACATAAACTGGGTGTGGGGGTGCACACCTGGAACCCAGCATTTGGGAGACGGGAGGAGGAGGGTTACTATTGTCTTAGGGTCACTATTACTGTGATGAAACACCATGGCTAAAAGCAACTTGAGGAGTTAAGGGTTTATGTGGCTCACACTTCCATATCATTGTTCATCATCTAAGGAAGTCAGGACAGGAACTCTCACAGGGCAGGAACCTGGAGGCAGGAGCTGATGCAGAGGCCACGGAGGGCTGCTGCTCACTGGCTTGCTCCCCATGGCTTGCTCAGCCTGCTTTCTTACAGAACCCAGGACCACCAGCCCAGGGATGACCCCACCCACCATGGGCTGGGCCCTCCCCATCAGTCACTGATTAAGAAAATGCCCCACAGGCTTGCCTACAACCCTATCTTATGGAGGCATTTTCTTAATTGAGGCCCCCTCCTCTCTGATGACTCTAGCCAGCCAGGAATAACATAATAACAACGATTGTGAAGGAAAGCTCATGAGGGGACCGTGGAAAGGCAGAGCCTGACTCCAAAGCTACTTCGTGGACCTGCCTGTCAGCACACAGCTAACCACACTGGAGCTCGTCCTGAAACTTCCACCCTGTGGATCACAGAAAACAGCAAGCAGAGCGAGGCGGACACAGAAGACCGCGACGCCTCCCCCTGTGACGGTCTCTGGCCAGCCCAGCTGCTCACCAGCATCCCGTCAGCATCAGGGTGGAGCACCCGGGATGGAGCACCCGGGGTGGAGCACCCGGGGTGGAGCACCGGAGCTTGTAACAGCAGCATTGGCAGCCTGGATAAAGCGGGAAAGTCAAGAGAGCGAAGACTCCCAGATAAACCGTATCTGCCCCGAGCAAAGATCACAGGGGCGAGGTGGGGGCAGGAGGAGGGGGGAGGAGATGGGGGCAGGAGGAGGGGAGGGGGGGGGGGGGGGAGGAGGGGAGGGGGAGGAGATGGGGAGCAGGAGGAGGGAGAGGAGATGGGGAGCAGGAGGAGGGAGAGGAGATGGGGAGCAGGGGCAGGAGGAGGGAGAGGAGATGGGGAGCAGGAGGAGATGAGCAGGAGGAGGAGGGAGAGGAGATGGGGAGCAGGAGGAGATGAGCAGGAGGAGGAGGTAGAGGAGGAGGGGAGCCTCTGTTTCCAACAGCCCTGACACAGTGAGTGCCCTGGTCTCGACAGGTCCTAGGCCCCTCATTCACCATCCTCAGGTAAAAGATGGCGGAAGAGAGGAGAGGCCAGGGAGGAACCTTCAGAAAGCTGCCACAGGACAACAGAACAGAAAGGAGAGAGGGACAGGGAAGGCAAGGAGGAGGTGACAGCTTACCAGTGAGGATGTCACCAGACCCAACGGGAACTGCCACGGAGTCTCCCACTGTCAATTAAACAACAAAAACGAGTAAAGCAGTCATCTAGGAAGCAGGGGCAGTGAGAGGAGACATTAGAGCCTGGGCGCAGGCGGAGCACACGAGAGAACCCAGGCTGATGAACCGAGGCCTGAAGGGAGAAACCAATCACGTGAGGGGGACAGACCGGGAGTGAGGCGCACAGCACAGGGACCCGGGTTCAGATCCCCAGAACCCGTGGGAAAGCCAGGCGGGCACAGAGGCCCACAGAACCCCAGTGTGGACGCCAGAGCAAGCTGCCCAGGCAGACTAGCCCGAACAGTGCGCCCCAGGCTGTGATGGACCTGCCTCAGGGTGTGAGGTGGAGAGAGATCAGTGAACACATCCAGTGTCAGCTAAAGGCTTCCATCCTCTGCACACACACGTGCACCACACATACTACACACAACACACAGACACACACACACACCACACACACACAGAGACACACACACACCACACAGACACACACACACACACACACACACACAGAGACACACCACACACACACACACCACACACACACAGAGACACACACACACCACACAGACACACACACACACACACACACACACACACACACAGGCAATAGCAACACCGGAACCCCTAGGCTTGGCGGCCCACACCTTTAATCCCAGCACTCAGGAGGCAAAGCCAGGTGGATTTCTGTGAGTTCAAGGCCAACCTGGTCTATGTGGTGAGTTCCTGGCTATTCTGGGCTATATAGAGAAAGCTTGTCTCAAAAAAAGAAAAAGAAAAGTCAAAAAAGAAAAAAAAAAATCATTCAGGGGCAGAAGGGAGGGAGGAGCACTCATCTGGGGCAGTGGAGGAGGGAGGAGCACTCATCTGGGGCAGAGGGAAGGGAGGAGCACTCAGCTGGGACAGTGGGGAGGGAGGAGCACTCAGCTGGAACAGTAGAGGAGGGAGGAGCACTCAGCTGGGACAGTGGGGAGGGAGGAGCACTCAGCTGGGACAGTGGGGAGGGAGGAGCACTCATCTGGGGCAGTGGGGAGGGAGGAGCACTCATCTGGGGCAGTGGGGAGGGAGGAGCACTCATCTGGGGCAGTGGGGGAGGGAGGAGCACTCATCTGGGGCAGAGGGGAGGGAGGAGCACTCATCTGGGGCAGTGGGGAGGGAGGAGCACTCAGCTGGGACAGTGGAGGGAGGAGCACTCATCTGGGGCAGAGGGAAGGGAAGAGCACTCATCTGGGGCAGAGGGAAGGGAGGAGCACTCATCGGGGGAGTGGGGAGGGAGGAGCACTCATCTGGGGCAGTGGAGGGAGGAGCACTCATCTGAGGCAGAGGGGAGGGAGGAGCACTCAGCTGAGGCAGAGGGGAGAGAGGAGCACTCATCTGAGGCAGAGGGGAGGGAGGAGCACTCAGCTGAGGCAGAGGGGAGGGAGGAGCACTCAGCTGAGGCAGAGGGGAGGGAGGAGAACGCAGCTGAGACAGAACAGGGAGCACTCAGCTGTGGTGGGGGAGTACTCTGGGCTGCAGAGTCTGGGCTAACAGACCCCTTCTCCCACAATGGTTGACCAGATAGACAGCAGGTTGGGGACAGACGGCAGACACAAGACTATTCTTTCCATCCGATTTCATGACACACGTTAGAATTATAAAGAAGCCTTAAAAATGGCGGACCAAAAGCCCTCCCCCAAGCACTCTAACAAATCCACTCATGCCCTTGCAGTTCGACCCTCTCGTGCTGAAAGCAAGGTGCTCAGGGACGGGGGCAGCTCGGGCCAAGGCAAGGGCTGGGCTTGGAGCCTTGAGCCCATGTTCCAACCAGCTCTGCTTCTCGTTAGCAGTGCAGCCTCAGGTCCATGCTCCCGGCCCAGAGCATCTCCCTAGAGGCAGCTGAGGATCCAGCTGGGGCAGTGGGGAAGGGAGGAGCACTCAGCCGTGGAGGGGGAGCACTCTGAGCTGCACAGTTTCATCTGAGAGTACGACAGAGGACCTGTCCTCCTTTATCCCGGCTGCCTCCAACGCACTGCAGACCCCCGGGCTCTGAGATCACCTGCCCAATCTAGGAAGGCCAGACAGATGTGAACGGAGAAAAGAATGGAGTGGACTGGCCCCCAGACAGCAGCCTCCGTCCGGCTTGTAGTCCCTGCTCCAGTGAGACATTGCCTGTTCCAATCCTGTGCTGGCTCCTGGCTCAATGGGCTTTGTCTCAGAGATATGGTTCTATTTTGAATCCACATGACATTTAATGAAGTGGTTCTCAGGCACCAGACGGTGTGTGTGTGAGTTATGAAACCACACTTCTGATCCTCCACAGACCCCCCCACAGTGGCATGCAGGGCCTCTTGTGAGGGAGCCATACCATGTCACTTGAGAAGAACATACAGCACCTCCAGACCAGAGACACCTCTAAGTCCTAGGGGCAACAGCACCTCAATGGAACCTTCTTTCTGAGACCTGTTTCCCCCAGGGCTGGCTCCAGAGCGCTGGCCAATTTCATCAGTGTTGGCCTTGGCTTCTGGCTTGTCCCTCTGCAATCCAGTACGATAAACACCGCAGAGTCAGACTATTGAGAGAGGCAGGAAATCAATGTGGAGGGTTGCAAGCATTTAAATTATGACAAATGAGGGCTGGAGAGATGGCTCAGAGGTTAAGAGCACCGGCTGCTCTTCCAGAGGTCCTGAGTTCAATTCCCAGCACCCACGTGGTGACTCACAACCATCTGTAATGAGAGCTGGCACCCTCTTCTGTGTACATAATAAATAAATAAATCTTTAAAAAATATATAAAATAAAATGAGACAAAAGAGAACAGAACGCGAGAAAGTGCCTTGAACAGGGCGGGGTGGCTTGCTCTTGACACACAGCTGGTCTCCACATAAAAAATGAGCTGGTGAGCTGGGGGCTTATAGCTCAGTTGGCTGAGTGCTTGTCTAGCATGTCTGAAGCCTTGGGTTCAGTTCCCAGTGCCACATGGATTAGGCATGGTGAGCACAGATGTTCAAGGTCATGGCCAGCTACATTGTAAGTTCAATACCAGCCTGAGCTACGTGACTAAAGGAGACCCTGTCTCAACAACAAAAGCAACATGCCATGTTGTTCGGTGCTCACCTTTGATCCCAGCACTCAGGGGCAGAGGCAGGTGCGTCTGAGTTTGAGGCCAGACTGGGCTACATAGCGAGTTCCAGGACAGTCAGGGGTACACAAAGAAACCCTGGCTTGAAAAACCAACCAACCAGGGGCTGGAGAGATGGCTCAGGGCTGGAAAGATGGTTCAGAAGTTAAGAGCACTGGCTGCTCTTCCTAGAGATCCTGAGTTCAATTTCTGGCAACCACATGGTGGCTCACAGCCATCTACATATAATAAGATCTGATGCCCTCTTCTGGTATGTGGGCATACATGCAGACAGAACACTATGCATTATAAATAAATAAATCTTTAAGAAAGAAAGAGAAAAAGCAACCAACGAAAACAAACCAAAATAAAAAATAAGTCAGAGGCTTCTATGAAATGAAAATCTGATGGTGTTGGTCTCTGGGGCTGGAGGGGCTTGGAACACACTGTACGGCCCTTGCCATGGTTAGTTTTATCTATAAATTTGACACAACATGGAATCATCTTGGGAAGAGAATCTCGGTGACAGACTGTCTACGTTGGGTTGACCTGTGGGTACGTCTGTGGAGGGCTCTCTTAATTAGGTTAATTGGTATGGGAAGAACCAGCCCACTGCAGGCGGCCCCACTCCTTAGGCAAGGAGCCCTGCTCTGTCTAAGGTTGGAGAGAGTGAGCTGAGTGTAAACAAGCAGGCAAGTGCATTCACTTCTCTCCGTTCTCGATCGGGTGTGGAGTAGCTAGCTGCTTGGCAGTCCCTGCCTTGACTTCCGCACAATGGACAGCAACCTGGGATTGTAATACAATGAAAGAAACCCATTTCTCCCTCAAGTTGATTTTAGTCTCAGTGTTCCATCACAGCAACAGAAATGAATCTCAGAGGGCACAACAGACCCTTCAGACCTGGCCCTGTCCCCCACCTGCCCACCTGGTGCCTGAGACACCGACCACACTCTAGCCTTCCTCTTTCACAGATGTCTGCTTACAACAGAAAGACCATCCGTCTCCCTCTGAATCCTACAGCAGCCCTGGGGACCCCACTCTTGTGCTCAAGCTAGTTTTCAAACGTCACCGTCTGCCGGGCACGGTGGCAGATGCCTTTAATTCCACTACAAGGGAGACAGAGGGAGGTGGATCTCTCTGAGTTCAAGGCCAGCCTGGTCTATAGAATAAGTTCCAGGTCAGCCAGGGCTACACAGAGAAGCCCTGTCTCAAACAACAAAAAGTCACCACCCTCCAGCCAGAGCAATGAATTTGCACACCTCCCAATCCCCCCCATTCCCCACCCCCACCCCACCCCCACCATCAGAGCATATGAATGCTAATTGATTCTCCCCACAAGACAACCTTGTCCTCCCACACATACTTGCTGACGCTCCCCAGGTAAAGATGACCTCCTGAATTCCACAGAAGCAAAGATATAAAATGCTTCTGGAAGCTTTCTGTTCCGAAGGAAGTAGAGGCTTTCCAATGTCTCAACAACTTAGCTACTAAAAATAGCAATCCCACCTACGTGCCAGACAGTTTGTGGGCAATCGCTGAAGGGCCAGAATAGTAAGGTTGCTTGTATGTTTGGGGCCCAGAGGCTGAGTGTTAGGAGAGGGTGGGCAGCTGTATGCAGCTGGAGCTGCGGCCCAAAGTCCCAGGAATCTGGTGAGGCACAGGGCTGCCAAATGATGCCCTGCCAACAGTTCCATAACGCTAATTCCCTGGCCCCATCATATGGACATCTGCACAAGCCTCAGTTCCCAGGAAAACTACAAATGAAGCAAACTGCATTAGGGAGAGCTCTGAGACTTCACCTCTGCCCTCGGGAGAGCCCGCGGTGAAAGAGGAGGAAGCTCCCTACCACAGTCCCTCCAACTAAAGACACAGCACAGACCTGGCTCAGAACTGAGGGACGTGCGCAGGAGGGAAAGCCAGGGTGCGCGGGGACTCGGCCTTCTTCTGAGCTCTCTGGCCCCATGACCTGACGCTCCAGCTGCCTCTCTGCAGGTTGAAGGACCGTCACAAGCAAACCTGTGAACGGAGGGGAAATGGCAACCTGGGTGCGTGCCATGGACACCCACGGCTGTTGGGAGGACAGCCAGGATGAGTTAGGACAGCCAGGACGGGAGAGGGCAGGGTAAACAAGGGAAGAAGCGGGAAGCCCGAGTACCACCACCCATCCCGGTGCCCAGGGCTCTGCACTCAGAACCTCAGGTGGTCCCTATGGTGTGAGCCTCATGCGCCGGACACAGCAGCTTTCCCAGGCCAGTCATCCCTTCCCTGAACCATTTAAAAAGCATGTAGAGTCTCCTCTGGGGTGATAAACTCGGGTCTACACCGTTCAAGACCCAGAGTTTACAAAAGGGGTCCTGACTTGGCTTGGTCTGGGAAGGCTCCAAGTGCTCTCTAAATTGGGGCCGAAGGGTTGTGCTTACAGCCAATGTGGGGCCAGATAGCGAGCCGATGAGAAATGGGAGGTGGGGGGACGACTCTGGTCGGAGAGACTCCAGAGAGGGTGGGTAAAAACCCTGGACTGAGCCCGATGGAGGGCGAGGTCATGCAACATGATGTCACCCTCCATCGGGCTCCTCGTCCTCGACCATGAGCAAGGACGATCAGGTGAGAGGTGATGGTACCATGTAGAGAGGAGGCCTGATGCCGGGTGAGGAACGTCGGAAGGCAGGAGCTCCCTCTCCTGGCCACAGGTAAAATAGCAGCTGTCAGTGAGGCCTGGATCACCTCCTTAGCCTGGGTGGGGCTCCCCATGTCTGAACTGGGAAACAGGGTACGAGAGCTAAGCAGAAGGGTGCAGTTTATCATGCTTATGGGACACCTAAATAGGGCATCCCTTGTTGGGGAAAAAATGGAGACCATTCTAGCAAATGCTAGAGACAGTGATTCCTGCTGGGCCTACTTCCCCTTGGGACATCCACTCAGTATTTGCTCTGGGTAGCTCCACCGCCAAGCCAGTCACCTGAGGAATGATGAGACCCCACCACCTGGGGCCAGTGCCTCCTCTCTGGCCTGGCAGGACATCTGACCCGACACTCCTTGTAACCACATACTGATAACCACAGGGTGACACCTGGGATGCCTTAGGTGTCAGAAGCGCCCCCGAATCAGGTGCAGCCTGCTGGTCACCCGCGAGCAACAGGCGCAGACTAGGAAGTGGTCTCAAGCCCTGCTGCCTGACCCAGCAATCCTGCGTCGGCATGGCGGAGACCCCGGGATGGAAGAAAGAAGGTCTGAGGAGGAGGAGGGCAGAGAGGACCCGAGAGAGGAAGGCCCTTAACTCAGGTGTGCTGGCGCATGCCTTTGATCCAGCACTCAGGAAGCAGAGGCAGGGGAATTAGAATCCGGAGCTAGCCTGGTCTACATGAGTTCCAGGCCGTCTCTCGGGGGAGAGTATGGAGCTGGAGGGCCAGTGGGAGACAACGCCTGTGTTCGTTCCCATGAGTTCCGACTCCCAGTTCCCCAGAGGGTCAGCACCCCAGAAACTCCTTGGAAGAGAAGGCTCTGTGCCTCCTTTTCTGGCCAGCAGAATCATAGAGGAAAACTGGAAGGTGTGGACCCCTAGTTCTGCTGATTCCTTCCCCTACCCCACTGAGGGGGTGGATGGAACCTTTGAAGCCCCTGGCCCTAAGATCCCCCTGGGAAATCCCCTCAGAAGTTACATCACGTACACAACAGTTTTTATTTCTTTAAATGCAAAGTCCACTTCCTCCCTGCCAGGCAGCCCGCCACCGCTGACTGTCTCTCACATTCTAAACGATCTCGCAGAAATAAAACCTAACACCTTTGTCAATCATCGCTTCTGTCTGAAAACTGCAGACCAACCCCAAGAGGCGCATGGCAGACCGAGGGCTGCCCATGACTATGGAGGGGTCACAGCTGCGTTCTCCGTGATGCCCAGACACCAAGATGGTGTCTATACAGGAGGCAGTCTCATCTAAAGAGGCCATACTACATACATACCCTGCAGCCACCTACATTCAAGGCCTGGAACATCTTGCTAAGCAAAACCATTATCAGGAACTCCAGACGACTATCAGTAGGGCCACTGGTCCCCCAGTAACACTGAGATAGTGAGGGAGCCCTGCAGCCAAAGGGTATTAGCAAATCATCTTGTTTGCATTTCACAAAAGTAAACCTTTTTTTTTTTTTTTTTTTGTTTTTCGAGACAGGGTTTCTCTGTATAGCTTTGCACCTTTCCTGGAACTCACTCTGTAGCCCAAGCTGGCCTCGAACTCACAGAGATCCGCCTGCCTCTGCCTCCCGAGTGCTGGGATTAAAGGATTGCACCACCACCGCCCGGCAGTGTGCACTCTTAATGGCCATGCCAATGACTAGTAGAGTGGAAGAGAAAGGTTTCACAGATCTGCTCTCAGCAGGCAGGCTCCATCTCAGCAGACAAGGCCTCCATGTGTTCCCATGTCATGAAGTGCAGCCTTATATAAACCTGTCTGGAGCTTGTACAGAGCCAAAACCACATCTAAGACCAACGCACATCCCACACCGAGTCCCTTTTCTGAAGCTTACGCCAGGTAGCCCCATTTCTTCCAGACCCAAATGCCTAAGAATTTACAGGGTGAGCTGACCAGTCATGGGCTGCCCAGGCGCACCCCAGGTCAATCCAAGTGGCCCTTCCCCTATGGCATAAGACTTGTTCCTCCTACTGTCCCCAGGTCTGTCCACGGCAAGGCTGCTGTGACAACGGATCCCCTTGAAGCAGTAACCTGTCCTTCCCTGGGGGGTCCTGGCCACACCCTGGCCTTCCAGTCAGTTTACATCCCCTTGAACACAGACCCCAGACCAAACACTTCATCTCTTCTCAGTCTCCTGTCACCCACCCTTGAAGGTCACATGCTAGGTAGGCGGTACAGATGTGCCTAGAGAAGCACATCTGTACAGAAGCAGGAACGAGAGCATGCAAGGGCAGGAGCCACGCCACCTCCATAGATGTGGTGGTGTGGAGAAATCCACGTGGCCTTCTTTATCCCTCTGCAGCATGGCACACCAGGTCCACTCACTCAGCAAGTTCCCCACGGAGGGACTGCTGGGTCCTGGCCCCACAGCGAAGCCCAGAAGGGCCCAACAAGAGAGTCCCCAGCACAGCAGAGACAGGCCCCCAGAAATGGCCGCTTTGACAGTATCTCAGTTCACAGAGGCTGGAGAAATGTGAGGAGACAAGGACGGACCTGCGATAATACAGACTAGCCTGAACCCCAGATTCACACCAGTTGGAGGGGACAGCGGAGTCACTCCCTCTTGGAAGCCCTGCAGCTGGATGCTTTCGGATGAGAAAGTGGCCTAGCCAAGGTTGTCAGAATAAGAACTTCAACACCTGGAAGACTGAGCAGACTCGGGAGTCCAAGGCCATCCTGGAGTACGTATGTGAGACCAATCTTACTGTCCCCATCCCAAGTCAGGCATGGCAGTACACACCTGTAATCCCAGCATCCAAGAGGCTGAAGCTAGCCTGACCTGGTGCCACAGATCCCACACACAGGCCCGGGGTATATCTACTTCCTACATGTGCTATGTAAGAGGAAAATCTCCCCCAGAGCTGACAAGGAGGAAACAAGCCCCTTAGCTTCAATGAGAAACTTTCTAAAAACACAATGTAAATTTTACCCAAAGAACTGACACCAAGAACAGTTTCAGTTAAACCACTTAACACTTGTGTGCCATGCAATTTTGACTTTTTTTTTATTAATTTCAACAATAAAAATAATTTAAAAGTATAAACAATCTCATAGTACAAACAATAAAGAAAGCGACCAGGGGTCAAACAGCTGATACACATCAGTTAACACACTTGCTCTCGCTGTTTTGATGTAAGACAATTCCACTTATGTACCCCTAACCAGCCTCTCAAACTCACTAGGTGAATTCTAGATTATTCCCTAAACACAAAAACAGATCAATGCACATAAAAGCAGATTAATCCGCACTAGCTGTGAGCTGTATCTACTGGTCTGCATTTCAGCCGGACAATCTGAGTGGAATACACATTAACAGCCCATGTAGTACTGGTTTCTGGTGTTTAGGAATTCACCGGATAAAGCCAGGTATGGTGGCACAAACCTTAATACCAGTGTTTGGGAGACATAGGCAAGTTTAAGAGACTAACCTGGTCTACACAGCAAGTTCCAGGTCTCGTCAATTAATCAGTGGATCAAATTTCAATAGTACTTGTTCACACAATCAAAAGTCTCCTGCATCTTTTAGGAGAGCAGATTTCAGCCACAGCTTTACTACTGACAAAAATCAAGAGTGTGTGTGGGTCACTACTGAAAATCCTACCTTATAAAGCCTTTTCAGGACTCCATACAAACTAGAAATGGAGCAAAGTATAACTTTGGGAAAAAAAAAGATACTGCTTTTCATACAAATGAAGACCAGGCCTGGGCTAACCAGCAAGTGTTCCAAATGCCGCCTAGGTTTCTAGAGACTCAAAGCTGGAAGTTCTATGAAGCAGGAGATGCCCTAATCTCTGGGATAACATTCACCCTGTCCATGACTAGCACCAGCAGGCTAATGCCTAGATCGCACAGGACGGACTACATCACTTAGATTTTCATCAGCTGCCATGAGTGGCAGAGAGAACACTTGGTGCTTGGTCTAGAAACCAAATAAACCAGGCTTTCCTCCTCCTCGACTATGTGCAAAGTGCCAGTTTTATTTACAAACTTAAGTAAACTCTAGAGTCCACAGGAAGGAGTGGAAGAGGCCGACATCTTTAAACGGCCTTGCGGCAACTCAATGTTTAGTCCTGCTTGCTGGAGGGCCGCCTCTCACAGAGCCGGATCAATGCTGTTATCGGGCGCGGTGAGCCAAAGGTGACCAAGGGCAGGATCTCCCCTTTGGTTGTGAAACATCCTCTCTTCTTCTAGTGACCCACTAGCAAAAAAAGCACCGACTGAAGTAGCTACACAGCTTTTAGACACCGGACAACATATTTAATGACCATTCATGGTGTAGCTAGTTGATTGGCTGTTTTTGTTTTTTTGGGTTTTTTTTGCTGATTTTTTTTTTTTTATGACAAGGGAGGAAAATCAGCAAAGAGCACCGTCAGTTTACTTAGAAATCAGCATCCAAGGTAAAAGAATTCTCCGTTGAACTCGACATCACCCCCATCCTCTGGTATTCGCCCACTCGCTTCTCAAAGAAGTTTGTCTTTCCTTCTAGTGAAATATTTTCCATGAAGTCAAATGGATTCTCTACTTTGAAAATCTGAAAAAGTCACATCAAGATATAAATCCTGAAAACAAGTAAAAAAAAAAGGGGGGGGGGGGGGAGGCCATAAATAACACTTTACCTTGTTAAAGCCCAGCTCCAGCATCAGCCTGTCGGCCACGAACTCAATGTACTGCTTCATCAGGGTGCAGTTCATCCCGATGAGCTTCACGGGCAGGGCCTCCGTGAGGAACTCCTAGAGGCCGAGCAGAGCTCCTGAGCACCCTGAAGCCTGGGACCCCGCCAGCAAGTGCAAGGGCCACCCGCACCCATCACCCACCTGCTCTATCCTCACGGCGTTGACAATTATTTCTTTTACCCTCTGCTCCGATGGCTTGTGTACCAGGTGCTTGAACATCAGGCAGGCAAAGTCACAGTGTAAACCCTGGAAGGGAACGTTCAAGACCACTGTGAGGCTGAAGACGCCTGCCGTTCACACGTGTGGACTAAAATCGCTCTATCCATCTTTGTAGTCTGGCTACACCAAGAGCACGTGGCTTGTCAAAAGGAAGGTATTTAGGCCTGGTATGGTAGTACACACTGGCATGATCACCCATGGGTTTGAGGCCACATTGGCCTATATTGTTCCAGGCTATAGACTACCAAAAAATAAAATGCAATAACAAAAAAATGGAGGAGAATAAAGCAAGTGGCCTGGGCGGCGGTGGCGCACGCCTTTAATCCCAGCACTTGGGGGAGGCAGAGGCAGGCGGATCTCTGTGAGTTCAAGGCCAGCCTGGGCTACCAAGTGAGTTCCAGGAGAACCAGGGCTATTATACAGCGAAATCCTGCCTTGAAAATCAGAAACCAGAAAAAAAGAAAAGAAAGCAGGTGTTTAACTGCCAATTATGATGCCAAGGCTATCCCAACTCAAGACCGTCAAAGCTGCCACCTACAATAGCGTAAGGCCAGACCTATCCTTCCGCTTTCCCAAGAGGCTTATCTTTGCTCAGCTATCTATCTCCACACAGCCTCGAGCTCCAGTTCTCCTAACAAGGAGGGTCAGGTAGCTTTTAGATACAATTTCAGATGCGGTAAACCAGTGACTCTTACTTAGCGCATCAGGCTTCAGTAAGTCTCAGGGCTCATCTTCCTACACAGGAAGAGAATCACCTGCCCTGCCCACTGGGCTCCGGGGATGGTGGGATTCCTGCTCCTTGCCTTTCAGGTTGGACCAACTATTAAGTACAGATACTTTCTCCTGTCTTTCCTCAGTCTACTCCAAAGACCTACAGGATCCTAAGGAAACTCTTACCTCACATCAGGGTCTTACCAATTAATTAGCCTGTAAGTAAAGACACACAAGGGGTGTCTTACGACACCCTAGAAATCCTATCCAGAGCTTTTATTTGTGCATTCAAGCCTACAGGGTAATAGGAACATATGTACTAAGAATAGGGGCAGTTGCAATTCATTCCTTAAGGTATTTTACTGCTTGCTGACTATACATATGATTGAATTCACACATTAAATGTGGATACAGGGCTGAGAATGTGCCTCAGTGGCAAGAATACTTGCCTAGCAAACATGAGACCCTGAGCTGGATCCCCAAGACTTGAGAGGGCTCAGCAGTCAGTCATGAGGAGCATTTACTGCCCCTTCAGGAGCCTGGTTCAGTTCCCAGCACCTACACGGAGGCTCCCAAGTGTCTGTAACTCCTGTCGGGCATGGCACTACCTTCTGCCCTGTGCAGGCCAACACCTGTACATAACGAATGCTTTCTTTGAAAGTGGTTCCTCCTCATGTCTCAGGTCCCTGTCCGTCAACACAGGAGCACACATCTAAGAGCTGCAGATCAATTACATACTCACCTCGTCTCTGCTGATAAGCTCATTGGAAAATGTAAGGCCGGGCATCAGTCCCCGCTTCTTGAGCCAGAATATGGATGCGAAAGAACCAGAGAAGAAGATGCCTTCCACGGCGGCGAAGGCCACAACACGTTCTCCTAGGAAGAGCCAATACCAAAATGTTCTCAGCGAGGGCTCGGTGTTCTCAGCCCGGGGCCACCGTCCAGTGACATTACTTGGACAGTCCAGTTCAGGCGTAAGGGAGAAAAGGTGTCCTTACCGTACGTAGCCTCTTTGTCCCCAATCCAACGCAGGGCCCAGTCCGCCTTCTTCTTTACACAAGGCATCGTCTCGATAGCATTGAAGAGATACTCCCTGCAGGCAGAAGCACAGCGTGGATTACGCTACCACAGACCCCATAGCACAACCGCTGTAGTGTGGGCCGATTCACTGCTTCTGCCCCACATCAGCTTTCCATCCTGACGCTGAAGGGCCACCCTAACCCTGACTCTTCGTCCCCTACCTCCATCACATAAAAGCCTTCTTTATTCTTCTATAGACGCTAGTGTAGAGTAACATTTCACTAAACTGGCCTAAAATTCATCTTTTGACTCAGTTGTGAGAGTATGTAATTCCCCCCATTTTTAATACTCACTGTGGCCACGTCTATTTATTTAGTGTGTGTGAGTGTTCTACCTGCATGTATGATGCATCCCTGCTCACCAGAAGAGGGCATCTCAGATCCCACTGCAGATGGCTCTGAGACACCATGTGGTTGCTGGGAATTGAACTCGGGACCTCTGGAAGAGCAGCTGGCACTCTTAGCCACTGAGCCATCTCTCATAGCCACGTTTTTTAAATCTAATTTTTTATGTATGAGTGTTTTGCCTGAATGTATCTTTGCACCATATGCATGCAGTGCTGGTGGAGGCCAGGAGGGGGCATCATATCCCCCCTTGTAACAGGTGTTAATTTAAAACAGTTGTGAGCTGCCCCAACCTAGGAACCAAAAATAGATCATTTGAAAGAGCCACAAGCGTTGGCGGTGGTGGCGCATGCCTTTAATCACAGCACTCGGGAGGCAGAGCCAGGCAGATCTCTGTGAGTTCGAGGCCAGCCTGGTCTACAGAGTGAGTTCCAGGACAGGCGCAAAGCTACACAGAGAAACCCTGTCTCGAAAAAGCAAAGAGCGAGCCACAAGCACTCTTAACCACTGAGTCACCTCTCCTGGTGTGTTGTTTGGTGTGAGAGAGCTCTTCTCTTGGCAATGCGGCTGCTGGTCTCTGGGATGCCGGGATTACAGACGTGAGCTACCACACACTGGACCTTATTCCAGTAACTAATAAAGTGAGCTTAAGACCCACAGGCACTAGAAATATCTACAGTCTCAGTCATTCTGCCCATGCTCCCTTTATGAACAAAACTACTTGAAGTAAGTTCATGCGTCCTGAGTACCTTAGTGTACACCATGTGGATACTCACCTCTCCTTGGGATCTTTAATGTAGGTGTCAATCAGGAGACTGTACATTTCAGAATGTATGTTTTCCATGGCAATTTGGAAGCCATAGAAACAGCGGGCCTCCGTGACTTGAACTTCCTGGCTAAATCGCTCCACCTGGTGGTAATAAAATAAAGGTAAACCTGAAAATCCACCGGCTGCGTCACCTTTGCCCTCTGAGCCTGCTGGGATTGGTCCCAGCCCTCAGGCACCCGCAGGCAGGAAAATCTTTGAGTCTGAGGCCATCTTGGCCTACTTACAGAGTTCTAGGTCAGCCAGAATTACAGTGAGAATTCGTTTCAAAAATATAAGTAAAACATAAACTAGTTTGCTCCTATCTATATAATACAGTTCTTCACGATTCTGCAATAAAGCTCATCATTTTACGTCATACACTCAATTTACCATCAGGAAATAAGACTCTGATTTTGCTGGGTTTTTAACAAAACTTTTAACTTTATTGTTTGTTTTTCGAGACAGGGTTTCTCTGTTGTAACAGTCCTGGCTGTCCTGGAACTCACTTTGTAACCAGGCTGGTCTTGAGCTCACAGAAATCCGCCTGCCTCTGGGCATGCGCCACCACTGCCCAGCTAAAACTGTTTTTTTTATGTGCATAGGTGTTTTGCCTGCATGTATGTCTGTGCACCAGAAAAAGGCGCCAGTCAGATCCAGTGGAAATTACATTGGAGTTACATACAGCAAGCGCTCTTAACCGCTGAGTCATTCTCCAGGCCTGGCAGGGTTTAACATTTTATTATTCACCCATTCTCTTTTGGTTAATCTACTTATAATAAGAAATATACAACCAAATTATTAGAGAAAGCCACAGAAAGTGTGGTAGGTACAAAGACAAAACGTACCACTGCATCTTAAGAGAGGAAAAGCTAAGATGAATGCTAACATACACATTCAGGGTTCTTAAAGATTTTATTTTACTTGTGTATGCCGCCTTTGAATGGGTACGTGCATGTACAGGCAAGTGCCCAAGGAGGCCAGCGAGAGTCGTCAGATCCCCCTGGGGCTGGAGTCACAGGCAGATGTGAAGCCACCCAATAGGGGTACTCACAACAGCACTTGGGTCTTCTGCACAAGCAGGAAGTGTGTTAACCAACGAGTGGGGCCATCGCCCCAGCCCCCATTCACAGAACAAGATAAAAAGTCAAACACCACTGCTACCTCTGTAAGTGAATTCTAGGTACGTCATGCAAACTCACCAAGTTCTCATTAACTATGCCGTCACTTGCTGCGAAGAAAGCCAGAACGTGGGATATGAAATGTCTCTCGTCGGGTTTCAGAGCCTCCCAGTGCTGGATATCCTTGGAGAGGTCCACCTGACGTTTAGAAGTTAACAATTTTACCGGATAAAATTGCAGGAGCTCCCCTCTCTCACACACAGACAGACAGACACACACACACACACACACACACACCACACCCTTAAAAACTTAAGTCCCCTACACCATCTGCTGACTGCGTTCCTCACATCCAGAATCCCCCTGGCTCATGAAAATACCTGGTGCCTCTGCCAGCAACCACTCCCACGCTTAACCCTAGGCGCATCTTCGTTTAACGCTGGCCACGCAGGGGCCTTCTGACCCAGCAAGCCCTGAATGATTACCTCCTCGGCCGTCCAAAAGGAGGCCTCCGCTTTCTTGTACATCTGCCAGATGTCATGGTATTTGATGGGAAAGATGACGAAGCGGTGGGGATTTTCTCTCAGTAACGGCTCATCCTCAACGCTGGGGTTAGCAGAGACTTTGCTTTCCTGTCGGGTGACAAAAAAAACCCCACCACCCCCAAAAATGCCAAGTGAACCATAGGAAATTTTCCAGCGTCTCTCATCAGAGCAAATACATTCCAGGGCTGTCGATCCCTCCTGTGGTCAGCTGTCACTCGGCATGCTAAGTGTCACCCTCCTCGCAGGGAGGCCCACCCGGGGGAGACACTTTGGCGGGAAAGGGGAGAGACGGACAGACAGCTGGGACAATGCAGCTTTGGCGCCAACAACGGCGGGCGCCCCCTGGCGGCAGCTCCGGGGACCCCCAACACTTTCGGCCTCGCCGGGAGCCACTCACCGGTTCGGCCGGGTCCTGTAAGATTCTCCTCGCAGCCTTGCTGGCCAGGACGCGAGTGGCGCTGACGGCCGGCGGCTGCAGGGACACATGCGTGCGTGTGAGCGGCGGTGGGAAGCCCTCCACCCTGCCCGGGTCCGGGACCCCACACCCTGCCCCGTGCAACCCCGCCTGCACCCGGGCGGCTGCTCGCTCACCGTGTTCTCCTTCTCGGCCAGGCTGAGCCGCTTCAGCGGCGACACCTTCAGCTGCTGCTGGTCGGTGATGGTGGCGAGCGGGACGCGGACGGAGAGCATGGCGAGCGAGAGCAGCGGCTGAGGCGGCGAGAGGAGAAGCGAGGCAGCGGGACCCGGGGGGTTTGCAGCCGAGCCGGCCCGGCCCCAGCACCTTTTAAAAGGCCGGCGCCGCGCGCGCGCGCGCTCGGGAGGGGGCGTGGTCGCCGCTCCTGACGCTCCTCATTGGTCGAGGCTGGGCCCCGCCCCCCCGGACGCCGAGCGCGGGAGATTTTGAGCTGCGCCGCCGGCCTTCGGCACAAAGACCTCCCCCGCTCTCCCGCCCCTTCCACCGAGTCTGCGCCGGCCCCGGGGCGAGCGGGCGCTCGCGGGGCCGGAACCGTTTGGGGTGGCGAGCGGCTCGCCGATTGGAGAGCACCCGGGGCGCGGGAACGCGGGGGCGTTGCCGCCGAGGTGGGTGGGTGCCGTGGGTGGCGAGACCCCGCGGGGCGCTGGGACACGTCGCCGTCCCCGTCTCTTGCGTCCCTAGTCTGGGGGTGACGGGGGTGGGGGCTAGGGCCGCAGTTCCAGAATCACCCGGGACCTGGTTTCTTAAAGGTTCGGGGTCCCCGTGGGGAGGGCTTTAAACGAGGGTTCCCGTTAAAAAAAAAAGAATTCCAGAAAGTTCAGGGGATGATTACGAGCCATACGTTCATTTTACGACTCATTGAGCGTCCAATAGTCGGAAGACGAGTTTGAAAATTCCAGTGGTCAGGGTGGAGACAGGAACTCGCGTCCTCATCTGGTTTTGTAGCCGGCTTTTCTGACTTGCCCTGGGGAGGGGCACCGAGATACCAGAGATTAGATGCGGGCTAGGGAACGCTGAGATCCCGGGGAGGAACGTGCAGCCTGGGGATGCTCCCGCTGCGGACACCCTCGGGGGGTGGCGGGTGAGGGAGGCTCCTCTCTGCTTGAAGCTCTCTGGAGGTAGATGTGGTGAAAAAAATCACCCAACACAAAGTGGCGGCTCCGACTTTAGGCCTACGGTTCTGTTTTCCGCCTCGCCCGCGGCTCTTTGCAGTTGAAACAAATGGCAGAGATGGACATTTGCACCAACACACCACACACACACCAGTATCCATCCCCCAAACAAGTGGTCCCCCCGACCCTTTTAGAACGATCTTAGTATCCTAGACTGGCCTCAACCTCCACGTGTAGTTGAAGATGACCTTGAACAGATCTCTTCCTGCCTCCAGCTCCCAAGTGTGGACATTACAGACAGGCCATCCACCACGGCGCAATTTATACGGTGCTGAGGACAAAACCCAGGATTTCTTCCATGCTAAGCCAACTGGGACATATCGATATATCGATGAGCATTTTTTTTTTTTTTGGTGGTGGTGGTTTGGTGCCATTACCATCTCTAACAAAATTATTAAAGGTGTGTATGTGTGTGTGTGTATAAAATGCCTGATTCACATTCTACTTTTCAGTTAAACGAAGGCCTTTTTGATTGCTCTAACTCCTGGTGTTCCCAGTACACACGAGATCCTGACTGCTAAAATAACACCCATCCCTTGGAGAGAGAAGGAGGGGGAAGGTCGCCGCCAGTCTCTCCTCCCGGGTAGTAACTACGAAGAGCCTCTTCCTGCCGCCAAGCGGCGGAGCTGAATGGGCAGCCCCGCCTCTGCTTCCTGGCGCCCGGACCTGTCAGGAGCTCCACGCTTTGGCTTGGGCGCCAGTTTTGACCTCTGCTCCGTGATTGGTCGGCTCCGCTTCAATCTGAACGTTGCAAGCCCCGCCAAGCCTCAGCCCGCGCTCGGCCGTGGTGGGGAAACGGAGGACCCAGGAAGATCAAGGGCTTGGGGCAAAGCCACGCAGCTGCCTGCCTCAGACTGACATAAATGTAGACCCAGCACCCACAGCCTCTCCCTGTACAGCTGGACACGGTCATGTACATTTTAAATCCAGATGAAAAGGGAAAATTGTTGTACCCAGAGTTCCCCAAAGACCACCAAGAGACCTAATCCCATGCAAAAGCAAAGAGTTTACTCTGGACTCTGCCAGTCTGACAGCAGGAGAGACCCTGAGTAGTGATGGGGCAGGGTTGTTAAAGCAAGGGAGCTTGGGGTCTACAGACTACACAGGAACAGACTCAGGATTGGTTCATGTGAGTGGCAACCATGTTAGGAACTTTTAATTGGCTAGGGTTGGTTGGGGGTTACAGTTAACCATTTTGGGGCAAGCTTTGGCCTTGAGCGGCCATGGAGGCTGGCTGCCTAACTCGTTCTGACTGTGGGGGCTGACTCAGTGGCCCAGGCTGGCTGTCACACTGACCCATGCACGTAGCTCTAATTTGGTGAGGGGTCCCAGACAGTAAACAACTGGCTGAACCTTGAGCGGTCAGTACTCGCAGAAAGGGGGCTACTGCAAGGACTATGTCTTTTGTACACGGCCCTCCCAGAAACTGCTTGCTCAAGTCTCAGGAAACTGAAATTGAGGCCTGATCTCTGAGAGAACACTGACAGCCTGTTATGGCCTCTGCTTGGTCCTTTCAAAAATGTATATTTTTAGGCCTGTTTTATAGATAAGGAAATAAAGGCCAGAGAGACATGGAAACTTCCCAAGGTCCCAAGCACCTTCAGTGGCACCACTGGACCCCCTCTGACTACTTTTGTTCTTGTTTGGAAATTTATTTTGTGTGATATGGTGGGACCCACTAGTGTGAGGGTCAGAGGCCAACTTGTGGAAGTTGGATCTCTCCTATTCTGCGGGGTCCCAGGGATGGAACTCATGAGGTAGGCTTGGCTGCTGAGCCATCCTGCCAGACACACGTACACACACAACCTTTTTGTTAGGAATGCTCCCAACACACAGAAATAGTGAGCAGGGGGTGAGGACATGTGCCTTTCATCCCAGCGCTCAGGAGGCAGAGGCAGGCAGATCTCTGAATTCCAGGCCAGCCTTGTCTACGGAGTGAGTTCCAGGACAGCCAAGACTACATAGAGAGACTCTGTCCCCCCAGAAAAATAAAATAAAAAAGAAAGCAAGAAACAGTGAATTCTCCAGGGTTTGTCCGCCAGGGTCCATTTGCTGTTTCCAGTTTACTGTTTGCCTTCTGCGCGTGTGTGCAGTTCACTGCTTTCTTCTGAGCACTCGAAAGTGACTTGTGCCCGAGGTGGTGGCAGTCACTCCTAACCACAGCAACATCGGTTTTCATTCCAAATGTTCCCAACGTACAGAAAACGTGAACAGGGGGAGATGGCCCACACCTTTGACCCCAGCACTTGGAGGCAGAAGCAGATGGATCTGTCATTTAGAGGCCAGCCTGGGCTACAGAGTAAGCTCCAAGCCAGCTTAGGCCATATAGTGAGACCCGATCTCTAAATAAATTAATAAATAAGAAAGAATTTAGGGAGTTGGAGAGTTGGCTCGGTGGTTATGAGTCCTTGTGGCTCTCTCAGAGGACATGGGTTTGGTCCCCATCACCCACGTGGTGGCCCACAACCATCCAAAACTAGTTCCAGGGGATCCAACATCCTAGGACACCATCACACATTATTAAGATAATAATCTGTTGCCAAAGCGACCAACAGTAAGAGGAGAGGCCAAGGCCGAGGCCGAACACTGAGCTGTGCTTACAGAAGTACTTTTGTGTGAGGTTGAGGTGACCTCTGCCCGCTTGTGGTTCCGACGGCACGTGCCGTGCTAGTCCGAGCCCCTTCCTCCGCAGCCTCCTGCCTCTGCAGTGGTCGGGGCTGCCACAAGCAACTCCAGTCTGGTCTTGGCCCCTCACATTTCTTCCACAACTGAATACTAGATTATACAGCAAATGGTTACTCTTCTTGGGTATAAATATAGCATTGTGATGTTAGAGAATAGCTTTAATATTAGGATCAACTGTCAAAATGATGAAGAGTAAGAGGGCGTCATCTACAATAACATTTGTTTATTTCGGGGGAAGGGAGGTTCTAGACAGGGTTTCTCTGTGTAGCCCTGGCTGTCCTGGAACTCGCTCTGTAGCCCAGGCTGGCCTCGAACTCACAGAGATCCACCTGCCTCTGCCTCCTGAGTGCCGAGATTAAAGGCGTGCACCACCACTGCCTGGTTTAAAGCAGGATCGCACTAGGTAGCCCTGGCTAACCTAGAGCTCATTATGTAGACCAGGCTGACCTTGAACTCACAGAGATCTGGCTGCCTCTGACTCATGGATCAAAGGTGTGCGTCACCATGCCTAGCTTACAGATTAGTTTCTTCTTATTTTATTTTAGATTTATTTTATTGTATGTGTATGAGTATTTTGCCTACATGTATGTATGCCTAGAGAGGCCAGAAGAAGGTGTTGGATCCCTTGGAACTGGAGTTAACAGCCACTGTGACCCACCATGTTGGTGTGGAGAACTGAACTCAGGTTCTCCGCAAGAGGTCAAGTGCTCTTAGTCACTGAGCCATCTCTCCAGTCCCAACACTTCAGTCTTTAAAAAAAAAATCCTGATTTATTTATTTAAGACAGGATCTTTGCTGGGTGGTGGTGGTGGTGCATGCCTTTAATTCCAGCACTTGGGAAGCAGAAACAGGTAGATCTCTGAGTTTGAGGCCAGCCTGGTCTACAGAGCAAGTTCCAGAACAGCCAAGGCTGTTACATAGAGAAAGAAACCTTGTCTTAGAAAACAAATAAAACCCTGCTCTTCCCGTCCTCACCCCCCAGGTATTAAGATCACAAGTATGTGCTACTATGCCTGGTTTACGTCATACCTGGTCTATATGGTGCTGGGAATTGAACCCCGAGGCTAGCACTCTACTGAGTCTCTGCTAGTAACTTCTCTCTAATATGAAGTGTGTGTTTACAGGGTGGGAGAAGGGAGTGGACTCCAAAGTTATTCTGCACTAGAAGACCCGGAACAACCTGTACAAAGATTTGCCAGCAGGATAGAAATCCCTCTGCGAGAGAGGAGGAAGGAAGGGCTTAGTCAGATTGGGATGGATGAGACGCCTATGGCCACTCTGACTACCCGCTCATTTTAGCTAAATGGTGAGTGGGAGACAAAACCCAGGAAAATCAGCCTTACAGTGACGCAATGATGAGCTTCCCAGAAGTGTTCCCGCAAGAGTGGTCAGTGGGACGGAGCGAAAGACCTAACAGGAGAGGCTGAAATGACCCTGTTACTCATCCACTAGATGCCCTTGACTCAGCCAGTCATGTGGGATTTCCTTTTTGGAGACAGGGTTTCTCTGTGTAGCCCCGGCTGTCTTGGAACTCACTCTGGAGACCAGGCTGTCCTGGAACTCACTCTGGAGACCAGGCTGTCCTGGAACTCACTCTGGAGACCAGGCTGGCCTGGAACTCACTCTGGAGACCAGGCTGGCCTCGAACTCAGAGATCCACCTGCTGGGATTAAAGATATTTATCACCCATCCCCCATCCTTCGGCTAAGCATGAACTTTTAAATTTTTTTTTTAGATCTGAGTATTTGTGTATGTGTGTGCATTGTGTATTAAGTGTTGTACCTGCATGCATGTCTATGTGCATCACGTGTGTGTGCCTGGTGCCTAGGAAGTCAGAAAAAGGTGGCTGTGAGCCACCATGTGCACCAACCTTATAAAGCCATTTTAGTAGCTGACAGTGTAGAATTCGGGGCGAAATTAACACTCATATCTCCTGTGTGTCACATAACCCCTCTGATGAGAAACACTGAGAACATTTACAGGTCAGATTCATTGGAGGAGTGATCTGGACAAAGACAGGGTTAGAGTCTCTGGAGTCCACAGGCTCGGGCTGACTCTTCCCTCTATGGATCTCCTGCTCTCCGGCATGGACTCTGACACTCCTTCACCTCCCTCATGTCAAATGGTCCACTGGGGCCAGCAAGATGGCCCAGCAGCAAGAGAGCTTAGCTCACAGGGCTGGAGAGATGGCTCAGAGGTTAAGAGCACTGGCTGTTCTTCCAGAGGACCTGGGTTCAATTCCCAGCAACCACATGGCAGCTTATACCCATCTGTAATGAGATCTGATTCCTTTTTCTGGTGTGCAGGCATGCATGCAGACAGAAACACTGTATACATAATAAATAAATCTTTGAAAAAAAAAAAAAAAACGTAGCTCACAAGCCCCACAACCTGAGCTTGATCCTCAAGCTGGATGTTGAGCACATAGTAATAATAAATATTTATTTGGTTTTTTTTCTCCAGATGTGCTACTAGTGCTCAGCAGTGAGGCATCTGGAGAGAGGCAGCCCTGTGGTGTCTAGCAAGCTGTGAGCACCAGTGGGTAGAAGCTGTTATGATGGCTGTGAACCTTCTCCCAGGTTCTCCCAGGTCACAGTTACCCACCCTTCACAGTCCCGGCAGGCCGGGCAGCCTCCTGGAAGCCTTGCCCCTGACAGAAGTTTATCTGGGCTGGGCCGGCAGCTGAGCACAGCAGGGCTGGAGAGATACAGAGGTGACTCAGGAGAATCACACTTGGGATGGGATGACAGCTGGAGACCGTAGGGCAGTATCCACCCGGAAGTGGGCATTGTGGGAAAAGCAGAGATCCAGAGCTCAGAGGCGTGGGTTCCCCACTCCCAGCAGGCACAAAGCTAAGTCCTCTCCAGGCCCACTTCTGTTCCCAGGCATCTAACCCAGACCCAGCCTCTGGCTGGTTCTCTCTAGATCTTCCCTGGGCCCCAGACACAGCTTCCTGAGGGAGTCTGGCGAACCTCGTTCCCTACCTCCTACAAGTCTCCACTCAAATGTAAGACTTCTGACTTACATCAACTGGCCACATAGGAAAATAATAAACAGGTCAACAGCTCCTGGACCACATGCCTGGTGTTTTATCCCCATCCACCACACCAGTCCCCTTCCCATGCACTGTAACACTGGCAATCTTCCCCTCCGCACACCTCCTCGGCCCCTTCAGAGTCAGGAGTACGTTTTCATCAGTGCTGTTCAGTGTTAGAGTGCATCCCTGAATGAGGTCCATAACAGCAGTCACTTGTTAACTGAGCCCTTATCAGTGGAGACAGAGCTGTAGGTGAGGGGGAAAATGGCAGGAATGAACATGCGTGATGGCACATGCTTTCAATCCCAACATTCCACTCGGGAGGCAGAGGCAAGCAGATCTCTGTGAGTTTGAGACCGGCTTGGTCTACATAGTTCCAGGCCAGTTGGAGCTACACAGAGAGGCCCCAGCCCCAGCCCCACCCCACCCTCCAAAAAAAGAAAAATAAAGGCAGAAAATGCAGTTTATGCTCAAGGAGTCTGAAGCTGGGGGGGGGGGGAGATGCACACGTGCTTTGGAGGCACAGGGAAGCTCAGAGTTTATAAGCCTTCACATTTTTATTTTAAGCTTCCTGCAAGGAAACCAATCCATGCTTGGGGTAGAAAGTAAGGTGGGGGGAGGGGAGAAAGAAAAGAAACAACTGAACCACTACTGTTTGAATTAACCAGAAAAGTGTTTGCATTTTTGTGCGTTGTTTACATGTATGTAAGCAGGTTCTGTGTCTGCTGGCGTCTACAGACAACCCCCATATCCCACCGTGGAAGCGGGAGAGCTCTACCTAGCAATTAGTCTGTGACCTTGGGCCAGCCAAGTGGACAGCATCACCTGGACATCGCCTCCGCGGGGAGAGCGCCCCCTTGTGGGCGCGCAGTGCTGGAAATACTCGCAGCAGTGTGGACATCGCCTCCGCGGGGAGAGCGCCCCCTTGTGGGCGCGCAGTGCTGGAAATTCTCGCAGCAGTGTGACAGGCATCCATCCGGGTCAGCAGCAGCGGTGGTGGGCCGTCCTAGTCAGGGTTCCTGTTGCTGTGATATCATGTCATGAGTAAACAGCTTGGGAAGGAAAGGTTTATTTGGCTTACACGTCCCAGGTCACAGTCCTTCACCAGGGGAAGTCGAGGCAGGAACTGAAGCAGAGACCATGGAGGTGTGCTGCCTACGGGCTCGCTCAACCGGCTTTCTTATACAAGCGTGGACCACCTGCACAGGGGTGACTGCCCTCAGTGATCTGAGCCCTCCTACATCAGTCAATCAAGAAAATGCCCCCACAGACTAGCTTACAGGCCCATCTGACGGAGGCATTTTTCTCAACTGAGAAACCCTCTTCCTAGATGGCCCTAGCTTGTGTCCAGAAAACTAAAGTGCTCGGGTCTTGAACAGATGTTTCTGAGGCATGGCGTTTTAAAGATTCCTTTAAAAAAAAAAAGTGTTTTGGTTTTTTTTTAAGATTTTTTTTATTTATTATGTATACAGTGCTCTGTCTGCATGTATGTCTGCAGGCCAGAAGAGGGCGCCAGATCTCATTACAGATGGTTGTGAGCCACCATGTGGTTGCTGGGAATTGAACTCAGGACTTCTGAAAGAGCAGCCAGTGCTCTTAACCTCTGAGCCATCTCTCCAGCCCTAAAGATTCCTTTTTATTGGTTTGAATTATGTGTAAGTGTGTGTGCACATAGTTGCCGGTGCTGCAGAGGCCCTGGCCTGGAGCTAGAGTTATAGGCACCCAGTGTGGTTGCTGGGAAGGGAACCCGGGTCCTCTGGACCTAGTATATGCTCTTAACTGCTGAGTCCCCAAGGCATGTCCCTGATGCATTTTTAATTCTCTGCTGCTCAGGAAGTCTTTCTGAGCCAGCTCCCTCAGTTTCCTCATCAACGTCAGTGTCTGTCCTTTCATGCAGTGTGCTGGCTGGCTTCATGTCAACTTGACACAAGCTAGAGTCATCTGAGAGGAGGGAGCCCCAACTAAGAAAATGCCTCCGTAAGACTGGGCTGTAGGCAAACTTGGAGAGCATTTTCTTAGTGATGGATGGGGGAGGGCCCAGCCCATGGTGAGTGGTGCCATCCCTGGGCTGGTGGTCCTGGGTTCTATGAGAAAGTAAGCTGAGCTGGGTGGTGGTGGCGGCGGCGGCGGCGCGGCGGCACACACCTTTGATCCCAGCACTCAGGAGTCAAAGATAGGCGATCTCTGTGAGTTCAAGGCCAACTTGGTCTACAGAGCGAATTCCAGGACAGGCTCCAAAGCTACACACACACACAAAAAAAAAACCCTATCTGGGGGGTGGGGGTGGGGAGAAAGGCTGAGCAAGCCTTTGAGAAAGCCAACAAGCAGCACCCCTCCACGGCCTCTGCATCAGCTCCTGCCTCCAGGTGCCTGCCCTGCTTGGTTTCCTGTCCTGACTTCCTTCAGTGATAGTCTATGGTGTGGAAATGTGAGCCATATTATTAACCCTTTCCTCAACAGCTTGCTTTTGGTCACGGATTTTCATCTCGGCAATAGTAATCCTGACAGGACATGCAGTATTTATCTACCTCAGGGCAGGTTCTGCCAGGAGCCCGGATATCTACTGGCACAGGTGCCCTTTGCCCTCAAGAATATTCCCCAAACACCCATCTGATGGCATCTAACCTCCAGCTGTGGGCCTGCTGTTCTTTCTACACCAGGAAGTTTCTGGGTCCTCCTGGCCTCTGCATCTTCAGGACCGGGTCTGGTCTGGATGCTCAGCACCCATGACTGAAATAGTTAATGATGTAATCCGAGCAGATACACTGCCCTCCATTGTTGCTGACCACTACAGGACACTCGGCAGGCCTTGCTGACCTCATTCACCAGGGCTGCAGTCTCTTCCCCTGGATGCTCTGTTCAAAGGACCAAAATAGAATGCCATCGTGAAGGTGCCTCATATGAGCTTATCAGTCTTCGAGCAAAGAGCAGATGCTTGGTCTGGCTTCCAGGCCCCGGGCTACACTCAGCTCTGAGGAAGCAGAACCACTCAGGACCAGACAGATGCACATGTTTCCCTTCAGGCCCCTGGTATAGCTCTCCATCTGCATCCACATCAAGGAGCTTGTTTTTAGCTTTTTGCCAAAGGCAAAAAAAAATAAATGGATCCATCTCCCGCTAATGGCCTGGCCGTTCCAGGCTGTTACATCCTGCCATTCTGGCTGTCCATCAGAGCTGGGCAAGAGAGGAAAAAGAGGACACCACCTGTAGTATGCCACATGTCAAGGGAACCAGCTCAAGACTCACTAGGAGATCATGTCTAAGAAATTCACCTCTGCCCCTTGAAAGGAGCAGTCCTTTCCCAGAAGTGGCACCAAGGACAGCAGCCATCCTGCCTGAGTAGTCTCTGCAAAGCAGAGGACCTGGCTCCCCTCTGTACATCCATCCCTAGGGCGCTCCTAGACCAAGGCTCTGCCCCATCCGGCTCCTAGATCTCTCTCTCTCTCATCAGCAGTGATGGTCCCGAGAAGTTCCGCAGGAAGGAAACCTGTTTTACCTCACTGGTCTTGATGCAGGCTGGAGTAGGTGGCCTGTCCCTTGGCCCTCTCTGAGGCTCCTGGGTCCACCACCTGGCTGCCATCCTCTGGCTCTTGCATTCCAGCTGAAAGCAAAGAAAGCCGTTTCTCCTCCCTGCCATGCCTTTCCCCTGTCTTGCCTCTCTGGAAGAGGGGAGAACCATGCAGGCTCTTCTTCTCTCCTCGACCCTCCCTTTTGCCCCAATAGATTCTCATCAGTTCTTTGAGAATTCCATCCCCATCCTCTTTTGAGACAGGATCTCTTGAATCCCAGACTGGCAACAAAACTTGCTATATAGACAGGGAACCTTGAACTTCTGACCCTCCTGTCTCCCAGGTGCTGGGATTACCGGTATGCACAATCACATCTGGCTTGATGCAGCACTGGGAATTAAAGCCAGACCTTGTGCATGCTAGGCAAACACTCTACCAACCGATCCACAACCCAGCTGCCAACCTTCTCTTTCCCAGCACCGTGGTGCATCGAGACAGAACAAAGTGTGTAATGTATGATTTTTATTCAACTAAAGCCCATCTCCTGCTCTGGGGCCCTCAGCGGGTCCTCTCTCCACCGTCAGTAGTTAAGATGATTGCTGATCTCCGGAGCATGCGCAGTGTGCAGCCCCCGTCAGGATGTGTTTCCTCACGCTCAGCATCCTGAAGCAACTGAATCGTTATCATGGTGTGGTGGGTGCTCCTCGGGCTGGAGGGAAGAGCAGGTGCATGTTAGTTAGTAGACTCCGTTACAGCCTTCGGCACGGCGCCTTGACCGAGGAAGGACGTAATGGACGGTAAACTAATAAACAGTAGACAGTAAACGGGTGAGGTGGTCGTAGAGGAACAAGGCAGTGACGGCCGGGGTGGGGCAGGAGGGGTCACACCCTCTGCTCCAGATTATGCATGCAGTCTTGCCCCAAAAGGCTCACGTAGTGAAGACTTGGCTCCAGTTGGGGGTGCTAGAGAGCGGTCCCTGGTTCTTAGGGCACTAACCTCATCAACCCACTCCTACTGAGTGGGCTATTAGGAGGTGGGGCCTCAGTGAAGGAAGTGGGTCCCTGGGACATGCTTCAAAGGGGAGGGACCGCTTGTCCCCTGCACCCATTCTCTCCCACTCTGCTTCCTGCATCCATGAGGCATCTCTGCCCCCACTGTTCCTTCTACCACACCCACTCCAGAAAGGTCCAGAAGCGATGGCACTAACCCACTACAGGAGGGCCCGCACACTGCACTGAGACCGAGTCCTACCGATGTGTCCAAAGTTAGCAAGCAGGGCTGGGGGAATGGCTTCGTGGTTAAGGACACTAGCTGCTCTTCCAGAAGACTCAGGTTCAATTCCTAGCACCCACGTGACAGATTATGACGGGCTGTAACTCCATTTCCAGGGAACTAGCCCACTACAGGCTAGTTCCATCGGAGTCAGTATACGCCGGCCTTCTCTCTCTTTTTTGGTCAGATATTAATCACTGCAACAAAAGCTCACAGGTGCTCTTCTGTAGCTGGAGAGTTTCTCTCTGGGTCCCGCCAAGCCCTGCAGCCCACTTATAAAATAATCACTCAGACGCTTATATCACTTATAAACTGTATGGCCGTGGCAGGCTTCTTGCTATCTGGTTCTTATATATTAAATTAACCCATTTCTATAAATCTATACCTTTCCTCATGGCTTACCAGTATCTTAACATCTGCTTCTCATGGTGGCCACGGCTGGCAGCATCTCCTGACTCAGCCTTCCTGTTCCCAGAATTCTCCTCTCTCTTTGTCCTGCCTATACTTCAGCACTTTATTTATTAACCAATCAGAGCAACACATTCACAGCATAGAGAACATCCCACAGCACTCTGCTGTTGTTACTGTTTTGTTTTGTTTGTTTTTGAGATAGGGTTTCTCTGTGTAAACAGTCCTGGCTGGCCGGGCGGTGGTGGCACACGCCTTTAATCCCAGAACTCAGGAGGCAGAGGCAGGCGGATCTCTGTGAGTTCGAGGCCAGCCTGGGCTACAGAGTGAGTTCCAGGAAAGGTGCAAAGCTACACAGAGAAACCCTGTCTCAAACCCCCCCCCCCAAAAAAAAAAGAAAAGAAACAGTCCTGGCTGTCTTGGAACTTGCTTTGTAGCCCAGGCTGGCCTCGAACTCACAGAGGTCCGCCTGGCTCTGCCTCCCGAGTGCTGGGATTAAAGGCGTGCGCCGCCACATCCAGCTGACAAATGCTCTTCCGAGCTCCCTCACCTCTGCTCGTGCAAACATGGGATCCGAACGGCGCTCTGTACAGAGTCCACAGAACCACAGCTGTTCTTGCCTCCTGTCCCACTCACCTCCCATCCAGGAGATGTCAGAAGCCCCTGACAGCCAAGACTGTTCCACTAGAGACCGCCAGGGGGCGCCGTTGGCCTGTAACAGGGCCAGTACTGCCGGGGAGAGGCGGATGAGAAGTCCCCTCACTGCAGTCTAAAGGACGGAACCAGAAACGGGGTCTGGAAAAGAACTGGGGGAGGCAGCAGCAGCTCCAGGCTTGGAGTCCAGGGTAGTGACATGGCACTCATAGAAGACACATTTTCACATTTTATCGTAAAGGAGACTTTTCGGAGATGGGAGTCTCACTATATAGACCAGGCTAGCCTCAAACTCAGAGATTCACCCTGCCTCTGCCTCAGAGTGCACCACCACACCCATCCCACAGTCACCTTCAAAGGTGGCAGCTCTGCTGGGACTTTCTCATTGACGTGGCGCATGAGGAGAGAACAGATAAGGGAATAAGAGAAAAGAAATCCCTTCCTCTCAAGCACTGGGATCACGGCTGTGTACCACCATGCCTCCGTTGTGCAGCGCTGGCCACTGAACTCAGGGAGGTGTGCATGCCAGGCAATGCTCTGCCAGCTGAGCCACACTCCCAGGCTGCCAAGGAGACACTTTCATCCTGCATCACAGTCAGGTAGATTTGCAGAGTAGCAAAAACGCACATCTGTCTGAACAGACCATGGTGACACTTCCCGCCTAGCAGCTGGCGGGGCCCCGGGTTAGACGCACCCACCCTAAAACCACAGGACCGTGAGACGCCAAACCTGCCCTCAAACCATCCTCTGTCCACCTGCTTCTTCCACTGGCCACACCAGCCCTATGCCTTTGGCCAGTACCTCTGCTAACTCCCCTCCAAGGAGGGCCTGCACACTGCACGGAGACCGAGTCCTGTTGATGTGTCCAAAGCTAGCAGGGCTGGGGAAATGTCTTCGTGGTTAAGAACACTGGCTGCTCTTCCAGAAGACTCGGGTGCAATTCCTAGCACCCACGTGACAGATTGTGACTGTCTGTAATTCCAGTTCCAGGGAATCCAATGCCTTCTTCAGGCTTCTGGGGACACCACGCTTGCGTGTGGTGAACAGACATGTATTCAGGCAAAGCATTCGTATATGTAAAATGAAATAGAGATGAGTCTAAGAGGCAAGAGAGTCTAAGAGGCAATTCCCCCATGCAGGGTCCAGAGCAAGGGGAGAAATGGCCATCCCGAGCCCTTTCAGGATGGGGGACGGTTGTGGGTAGTTGTTCCAGCTTTGACCTGGAAATACTACTCCAGTGAGGCTTCCGGTAACTGCCACGCCTACCTATGACAGGAACCCTTAAGACCTGAGATCTGGACGTGCTGGGCCTCTTGGTTCCTCGTGATCCTGGATGCTGGATGGTAGACCGAGCAGAGTTCTCCAGAGAGCCCCGCTGGACGACACCTCACCTCACCTGCACCTGTCCGGAGGGAGGCGATTTGCGTGGGGTGGTTGAGGTGGGGGTCTCGGTCAAATTCATCCCTGGCCCCAGTGCTTAGCACAATGCCAGAGACACAAGAGAGCAATCAGTGCTCACAGAACTACAGACCTAAAGCCCCTGGGATGTCGGCGCCATCTCCGTGTGTTAAATGCGTGGCCCTCCCCAGGTCCCAGGTCATCACTCACATGCCATAGGTGCTCAGTCTCCACCTGGGACCCAGAGGCCAGGCAGGCAAACCGGATGGGAGGAAGTGCTCACTCCCGACTCCGCCCCCTTGCCTCCGCCAGCACTCTGAAGCACACAGCAAGAGACACCCCAACAACTGCTGCAGCCTCACTTTGCTAGCTCAAGCTCAGTGGTGCTGTTTTTGACGGCAGGGTCTGGGAGAGTCACCATGACAACCAGAGCTTGCTGTCCAAGCAGCTAGTATTCAGTCTTCCAGTTGTTCTCCTCCATAGAGAGCCTGCTGAATGGTGCCTCTAATGTCACCCAAAGTTCAATCGAGCCCTCCCTGTAGTTGTCCCTGAGAAGTGGTCACATGGACAGCAGGTTAAGCGATCCACGTGGACGCTGCCCCAAGGAACACGGGTACAACCTTGTAAGTCCATTGACACTCTCTGGGGAGCAGTCTGCTGGCCAGCCAATGGTGGGGCTTGGCAGGGATGGAGGGCACAGCCCGAAGCCAGGATCCTGATCTCAGGCTGAGAAAGACATCAAGAAAGCATAGACCTTTGTTTGGGCTGGAGAAATGGCTCAGCGGTTAAGAGCACTGGCTGCTCTTCCAGAGGTCCTGAGTTCAATTCCCAGAAACCACATGGTGGCTCACAGCCATCTGTAATCTATAGGATCTGATGCCCTCTTCTGGCATGGAGGTATACATACACGCAAAGCATTCATACATAAAATATAAATAAATAGAATTTTAAAAAAAAGAAAGAATAGACCTTCTAGTAAAACTGCCTAAGATTCCAACACAGATTAGCTCTGGACTGACAAGTTCTTGGGCTCTGTGGGCCTCAGTGTCTATCACACAGGGACCTCAGAACCTGTCCCCTGATGCCACTGAGTGGTGAACCTCCAGAACATGACTGGGTGGCCCTCAGCAAAGGATGGGTCTAAGACAGTGTGGCACATGACTTTAGAGGAGTCACGTCTCTCAGGACTCCGCCCAGTGCACATGTTTTCCAGGGCTCCAGGATCAGCCAGCCGTGCAGTAAACCATACCAAGGCTCGAGAAGTACCCGCTGTACCTTTGGGAGTCAGTCAACCGCGTGGCTCCCACGAACCAAACTCCGGTCGTCAGGCTTGGCAGCCAGGAAGGTAAGCGTTACATGTCATCCACGTCCGCATTCCCTCCATTTATCCCACGTGCTTCACAAACGTTTGTGGAGCTGAGTGAAACTGAAGATATGGAGTGGAGTGTGTTTGCTCAGACAGCGTGTGTTTCTTGCCAACCAGTTTCATTCTGGTATGAGTTTATTTTCAGTTAAAGTCACCAAAATGTATTTACATAAGTATTCTGACATGGGTTAAAAAATAACTCTGGATGGATTTCTGGCTTTTTCTCATTCTTCTGTGCCTGAGGACTATAAGGAACAAAGGGTCAGGGTGGGGGAGGGGGAGGAGTAGGGGAGGTGGGGGGCGGCGGTGGGGGTGGGGGGGGATGGGGGGGTGGAGACACAGCTCAGCAGATAAGTACTTTCCTTTTTTTTTTTTTTTTAGAATTTTAATTAAAGTGTGTAGCCCAGGCTGGCCTCGAACTCGTGATCCTCCTGCCTCCACCTCCTTCAGCAAATGCTACCCGCTACCCGCTGCCGCCGCCGCGCTGCTGCCACCACCACCGCGATAAAGTGCTTTCCACAGAAGCTTGAGTTTGGATCTGTAGCACCAGAGCGAAAATCAAAGCATGGGGGTAACACACCTGTAATCCCAGCACATACACACCTGTAATCTTACCACTTGGAATGCAGAGGCAGGAGGATCATAGTGAGTTCAAGGCCAGCTTGGGCTACTCTGTCTCCAAAAACAAACAAACAAAATACTCCCACAAAACCAACCAATCAAACAAACAAAAAAAACCCTCAAGACCACTAGTTTGTCAAATAAAGCAGCAAATGACACACGACTGTGCTCCAATAAAACTTTATTTACAAAACAGAAGGCCCCAGTTTTGGCTTGCTGGCTTAAACTTTGAACCACGGTCTATGCCCAGGTTTAAATGCTCCTGTCCTCTGGAACATATTCAGCTTCGACAAGCTGCTGCAGATTGGGCAGCTAAACCAATAATTATTCAGACGGGTGACAGTTCTGAAGACTCTGCTGCCTGCAGACCTGAAATGTGAGACCTGATGGGCACAGAGACCCCCTGCTGCTCCCCCACAGGGCAGACAGAGCAGCAGGAGAAAGCAAGCCCTTGGGTGTCCTCTCTTCTGCCCCTCCCCATGTCTAATAACATCTCCAAACCCCCATCCCTCTATTTCATGCACTGAAGGTAGGTCTCACTTTGTATTTGGGCAAACACAAACGTTCAACCAACAAGATACCCATGAGTATTTACAAGGAAGAGGTGCCCTCCACGAGGGAATTCGAGAGCCAACCAGATGGCTCAGCAAAGAGAAGCGCTTGCCTCCAAGGTCTGAGGCCTTGAGTTCAGTGCCTGGAATCCACATAAAGGGAAGAGGAGCAAACCTCACCTCACAAAGTTCTCCTCTGATCCCATAAGTAAACAGCGGCATGGGCGTGCCTACATTCACACACGTGTATCATACACACACATCAATATTAAATTCATTTTTCTTTTTCTTCTTTTTTTTGGGGGGAGGGGGAGGCCACAAGGGTGAGGGGAGAAGGTCCGGGAGGACTGGGAAGGGAGTGTGCCGGGGTCCGTGATGTGAAATTCCCAAATAATCAATCGAAATATTACAAAAAGGTTAACTTTTGTAATTATTTAGAAATTGTATCTGTAGCGTTAATATAGATATCAAATTGTGAGTTCATGCTTGCATCTGCAGTTCCTGATGGTTCAGTCGGAATTTCTATGTCCAGCATCCCCTCAGTTTGTGTCTTCCTTATTGTCTCAATTTCAATTTTCAAATCTTGAACTGTTTCCTTCGTCTGTTTAATTACTTTTTCTTGGCTTTCTTTGATTTCTTCTAATTTTTTTGTTTGTTTTTTTCTTCCATTTCTTTAAGGGAATTTTTTATTTCCTCTTAAAGGGAGTTTTTCATTTCCTCTTTAAGGGCCTCTATCGTCTTCTTAAAGTCATTTTTAGGACTGATTTCTTCTGCTTCTTCTGCATTGGTATGTTCAGGTCTTGCAGGTATAGAATCTATGTTCTGATGTTGCCATATGTGGTCTTTATGTTGTTGCCTGTATTTTTGCACTGGCGTCTACTTATCTCTTCCTCTGCTCGGTGTAGGCGGTATCTATGTCTGAAGGTGCCTCTCTTGTTCCAATTGATAGTCTTGGTCCACTGGGAGTTCTTGGTCAAATCGGTGCTGTTGGGCTCTGTTTCTCCGGGAGCATCTTAGTCCAATCAGTGTGAGTGGGCTCTGTCTCAGGGAGCAGCTGTTCCCAATTGGTGCAGGGTGGCCTTATGGCTCCAGTGGTTTTTGGGTTCGCAGGGCCTGGCGTTTTTTGGGTGAGGGAGCAGGGAAAGGTGAGCTTTTGGGTCCCTGGGGCTCCGATGGCTGGGGCCTAGGGGCTAGAGACCTGATCTACTGGACCAGCAATGGGGCCTTACCTGTTCACAGTCTGTGTAGGGTGGGCTTAAGATTCTGGCGATCTGGTTCGGTGGCTGGGCAGCACCTTCTTTTGTGTTCTCAGGTTGCATTTTGCTCGCTCGTCAACTCCTCAGCTGATCTGGTTTCCTCAGACTGCAGGCTGCAGGCTTCTGAAACCTCTCCGGAATGGATCTCAGCTGAACGGGTTGATCAGTAGGACAATCTCACCAGCACCTCCAAGTTGTTGGGTTTCGAAGGATCAGCAGCTGGGCCCTGGGTTGGCCTCGGGCAGAATGTTTGGGTCTGTTCTGGCTGCATCCCACAGAGACAGCCTTAGCTTTTTTCAAGACAGGGTTTCTCTGTATGGTTTTGGAGCTGTCCTGGATCTCCCTCTGTAGACCAGGCTAGCCTCGAACTCCCAAATTGTAATTTAAAACAAAACAAAAACAAACCAACAAAAAACTTGGGACTGAGCATGAGGGTGCAGGCCTGTAATCCTAGCACTGAGAGGCTAAGGCAGGCAGATTTTAGTAGGCTATGTGGTGAAAAAAACCTCGCCTTACTTGCTGCACCCAAAAAAGTTCAAACTAGCCTTTCTGGGCTGAGACGTGGACAAAGTCCTGGATCCAGAGGGCAGCTCTGACCAGGAGGGAAGCCTGGGGCTGTGTGGCGCAGGCTAGCCTCCCTGTCTCCTCAGCTCCCATAGCTGCTCTGTTTGATGTCTGTGTCTCTGCCATGGGCTCTTCTCCAGCTGTGTTGGGCCCTGCGTGGACAGGGGCATCCTTCTGACGTCCTACTCCATTAGCTGGAAAGGACAGGAGGCCACACGAGCCAGCGCCTAGCAGAGAAGCCCCCAAGACGATCCGTGAACAAAGATCCCGTCTAAGCAGATGTCAGCAGACACGTTCGCTTCTCTTGTTACTCAGAGAAATGTCACTACTGTCACAGTCGTTAATTTTTATCAAAATATTATTACAGTGTCTCAAATCGTCCTTCCTAAGAATGTTTTCGACTAAAACATTTATGTTAATGAAACTTACTCACGTTTCAAGTGCCCAGTGAGATGGAGGAGGGTGGACTTGGGATAGCAAGACCTCCATTCATCCGTAAACTGGAGGAAGACAATATACTTTTAGTAAGCCAACGTCTGTAAAGGGAGGGTAGGCCAGGCAGCCTCTTGGGAAGTGTCAGCCAGATGGAGGGTCCTTGCCTGGTGGTTTTGGTTACTTTTCCTGTGGCTGTGATGAAACAGCCCAACCAAGACATCTTAAGGGATGAAGGTTTTATCTGAGCTAGCTCAAGGTGGCAGCCCGTCATGGTGGGGAGTCACATCGCGTCCACAGTTGATAAGCAGGGGTGATGCCTGCTACAGGAATGCTCAGCTGGCTTTCTCCATAGACTCCCCTACCCTGGGAACTGTCCCGCCCACAATTAAGATGCCTTTTACGGCATTAACTAAAGCAAGGCCCGGGGGCACTCTCTTCTGAGTGGTTCTGGATTCTGTCCAGTGACCACAGCGACCATCATACTGGTGGAGGAAAGGGGTGTTTCCAGCGACAGGTGGTCCTGTCAACCAGGTACTGGGACAGAGTTCACAGGCATTAATGAGTAACCTCAGAGGAGGCAGGGACTTCAACTTGACTTAATAGTTAATGAGTTACCTGTCAAAACACCAAGAGACTCTGTGTTAATATTTAAGCCGAGCTTTAGCTGGAGACCTCTCTTCCTGAGTCGGGGAACAGAGCAGTTAATTCTCAGCTCCCTAAGGAGAAGCAGGGACCCTGCATCTCTCTGGGGCCACATCTGTGTGCAGACGTGAGTCTCCTGACAGGTCAGTTTCCACACTGGCCTTGCTCTCCACAGCGGGGGTGTTTGAGCTTTAACATGGGACACTCTAGCTTTTGGCCCATGCCCTACAGACGATGGCATCACCCGGGCTCGCTTCCGTGATGAACGTTACAGGTGACTAACGGCCAAACGGACCCAGGCCTGTCCCTTCCCCTCTCTCCCCTCTGGCCTGCCCTAGACAATTCCCTCAGTTGATCACTCTAGTGCTTACCTAGAGGCTGCCGCTGTGTGGTGGGTGATGGGAAGGTGAGTGATAGGTCTGTAAGAAGAAGGGGACCAAAGGGAGGCGACTGCTGTGGAGAGGACCACATGCACCCAGCACTTGTCCTATCCAGAGAGACATTCTCTTTCTTCCTTTCTTTCTTTTTCCCCCTGAGACAGGGTTTCTCTGTGTAACAGCCCTAGCTGTCCTGGGACTCACTCTGTAGACTAGACGGGCCTCGAACTCACAGAGATCTGCCTGCCTCTGCCTCCCGAGTGCTGGGATTAAAGCCATGCACCATCACCTCCTGGTTCAGAGAGCCTTTTCCATTGCTGAGTCCAGTAGCAGGGATAGCCCTCCCACATGAAGGAGCGTATCTCAGCTCATGGTCAGGCCTGGGCTCCTTTGCTTCTTGGCTGCTTCATGAGTCAAATACTGCCCATTAGCAATCCTGTCTCTTCCATCCCATCATGCCTGAGCTCCTAAGGGATGCTCTACTCCTGGGAGAATTCCAGGAAGAGTCTCACATCTACACCAGCAGGACAGAAGTACATAAGCATGAACAAGAGGGGTGGACGGTGACACCAGTGTCCTATATAAAGACCATTGTCTGGTCCTCTGGCCTCATGTCTCCAGTGCCTACATATATGACAGGCTTCCAGTCCCCGTTCCTGTCACCTGGCTGCTCTCAGATATCAGCTTTCCACCTTCGAGAGTGCGATGAGAAGGGTCATTTGAGATTGTCCCTGTCCCTCACAACTCCTTTGTCTCCATTTCAACGGAGGCTCAAGTAACAAGCCAAGCGCATGCTTCGCCGGCACCCCGCCATACTCTGTGGTTTGAACCAGAAGCCCCGAGGGGTCTGAACAAGGAAAACTGGCTGAGTCATGGAGAGCAACCACAACAGAGTTCCAGTCTCACCCACATGTCTAACGGGGTGCACAGCATTCTTGTGTGACTGTGTGTTGTCATATTGTCAGAGGCGTTTTTTTCTTTTCTTCTTCTTCTTCTTCTCCTCCTCCTCCTCCTCCTCCTCCTTCTTCTTTTTCATCTTCTTTTTTACAATATTATAGAATGGGCTCAATTAACAATGCTCTAAGCAGGCAGCAGTGGCGCACGCCTTTAATCCCAGCACTCAGGAGGCAGAGCCAGGTGGATCTCCGTGAGTTCGAGGCCAGCCTGGTCTACAGAGAGAGACAGGACAGACAAGCTCCAAAACTACACAGAGAAACCCTGTCTCAAAAACCAAAAAAAACAAAACAAAACAAACAAATGGTTTAGACCTGCCAATGCTGAGGACCCGGGATGTCTTATTTCTAAGTATGGTAGAGGAGCCCTGTGCATGTTGGTTGTCCCTAATGAGCAGTGTTGACTCCTTCCGTGTCTCCTTCTCTTCTCAGTGATGAAACCAGGAAGACAAATGAGACAGCCGGGCACTCTGAAAGAGACGACGGCAGCTATACACGATACAGCTGCTCAAACGTACCCACAGGAATTAGCGACACTGGTGGCCTCTCAAGTCACTCAGCAGGCATTGAAAGTAGAAACACAGGGGTGGGATCGGGGACACCGCTCCGTTTGGGCGAGTGCTTGCCTATGCTTGAAGGCCTGGGTTTGATCCCCAACACCATGTGAATGCAGCGTGGTGGTGCATGCCTGTAGTCCCAGCACTTGGGAGGCAGAGGCAGGAGGAACAGAAGTTCAAGGTCATCTTAGGCTACACAGTGAGTTCAAGACCAGTCTGGACCACATGAGACCCTCTCTTAAAAAAATATATATGTATATGTATACATGTATATACATACATATGCACACAATACATATATGTATACACACATATAGCCTATATATACAAATGGTCTAATCTATAGACATATATGTATACACACATATACATACACACACACACACACACACACACACACACACACACACACACATATATATATATAGTCTCACTGTCAGCTAAACTATCACTGTACCCATCATTCCCATTATGTGCGACTGAGGTGTGTCATCAGGAGGGCAAGTTCTGGCCAGGCAGAGTATATCTGAGGTCCTTGAAGAAAGGGAACTGGAGCAGGACTTTGAAAGGTGGGCAGGTTGTCTGTCCATTGCAGAGGGTTGGTCCGAAGGCTGTGACAGGGAAGGGACTGACTTCATCTTCAGATGACACAACTCTTCATTCCCTGGTCCATCCAGATGGTGTCGCCAATGATAGCTCTCTTCCATAGCTATCAGTTTTTGTTTTGCTGTGTGTGTGGTGGGGGGGGATCCACACCAGGAACCAAACACAAGCCTTGTGCATGGTAAGTCAGCAGCTACAAGTGAGCTGCACCCCCTTTGGTTTTTCGAGACAAGGTTTCTCTGTGTACCCCTGGCCGTCTGGAACTCACTCTGTAGACCAGGCTGGCCTGGAACTCACAGAGATTCACCTGCTCTGCCTCCAAGTGTTGGGATTAAAGATGTGCACCACCACCTGGTCAGGTTTCTGTCTTTTTTTTTTTTTCTTCCATTTTTTGAGACAGGGTTTCTCTGTGTAGCTTTGCGCCTTTCCTGGATCTCGCTCTGTAGACTAGGCTGGCCTCGAACTCACAGAGATCCTCCTGCCTCCGCCTCCCGAGTGCTGGGATTAAAGGCGTGCGCCACCACCGCCCGGCAGATTTCTGTCTTTTTGAGACAGTTGACTGTAGCCCAGTCTGGCCTCCGACTGGGTGGTTCTCCAGCCTCAGCCTCCCGAGTGCTGGGACTACAGATGTGCCGTCACACACTCTGACTCAGTTTACCAAAAGGATGTTCTGAGCTGGAGCTGAGGTCCTGTCCTAGTTAGGTTCCTCGGTTACTGTGATTAAACCCGTGACCCAAAGCAGCTTGGGGACAGAGCATTTGTTTGGCTTACACATCCCAGGTCATAGTCCATCACCGAAAAAGGTCAGGGCAGGAACCGGGTGGCAGGAACCAAAGCGGAGACCGTGGAGGAATGCTGCTTACCGGCTTGCTCCTGATGGCGCGCTGAGTTTATTTTCTTAGACCGTCCAGTCCCACATCAATCATTAATTAATAAAATGCCCCACAGACTTGCCTACAGGCCAGTCTGATGGAGGCATTTTTATAATTGAGGTTTCTCCTTTCCAGATGACCCCAGCTTGTGTCAAGTCGACAAAAAAACTAACCAGCCAAGGCTGTTTTCCAAGAATTAGTCAGAAAGCACTCAAGTCTCACACTCCATCCACCATCAACCACCCCATAATCTCTACATAAAGATGTCTGGGTACGGGGCTGGGCGTGGTGTGGACCGAGCCCTTAATCCCCACAACTCAAGAGGCAGAGGTAGGTGGATCTCTGTTTGAGGTCAGCCTATTTTTACCTAATGAGTGCCAGGACAGCCAGAGCTACAGAGTGAGACCATGTCTCAAACAAAACAAAACAAAAGTCTACACATGGCTGTGAGGTTCCTGCCCGGAAGTTTAGCTTCTATCTTTTATTCTTCAAGATTCCTGAGAATTTCCCAACTCTCTGGGGGGCAGAGACTCCTCTCTACCCCTAGAAATGATCTTGGGGGCTGCCTGCTGGCTCAGGATAAGCCTGGGCTCGGTTTCGTTTTGTTTTGAGATGGTCTCATGTAGTCCAGACGAGCCTCTCAAACTTGCTATGGATAGCCTGAGATGACCCGGAACTCCTAATCCTCCTGCCTCTGCTTCTTGAGTGCTGGGACATGTGGCATGTGGACATGGGCGTGTGGCATGATGGATGTGGACATGTGGCATGTGGACATGTGGCGTGTGGCATGATGGCATGTGGACATGTGGCATGTGGACATGTGGCATGTGGACATGTGGCATGTGGACATGTGGCGTGTGGCTGAGGCAGTGGAATGGGCATGTGGACATGTGGCATGTGGACATGTGGCATGTGGACATGGGCGTGTGGACATGTGGCATGTGGACATGTGGCATGTGGACATGTGGCATGTGGACATGGGCGTGTGGACATGTGGCATGTGGACATGGGCGTGTGGCATGATGGCCCACTCAGGCTGGGTCTTCCGTCCTCTAATACAGAAGCCAGGACTCCAAATGAGGCTGACATTATACGTGATCTCAGAAAGAACGCGGGCTTTGGCCCGACTCCCGCGCAAGCAAGCACGGCTGAGGAGACAAGTCTGGAGAAACCGTGAAGTCAAGAGTGGCCAGAAAAAGTTGGCTGCTCTCGAGAACACAGGAGCTCCGGCTATATTTAAACTCTGAGTCACATGACTCGACTCCACTTGGGCAGGAGTAAAACATGTTTTCTTTTAAATGATTAAACTGAGTTGAACTTCGTTCAAGAAAAATTTCTTTCCCTCTGGATTTTTTTTTTTTTTTCCGGCTTGAAGAGTTTCAAGATGAGAATTTGTTTTCATAAAGGAAAACTTATGTCAGTCCTTTCTAACCTAGACACATCTGTGCACTTGGAACACCCAAATGTCAGCAAGTCATGCATCTGGCCCCATCCCCTACATCTGGATAATCAAGAGATCCCATTAAAAAGGAGGAAGGAAGAGGAGGGGTGTAAACACTGGCTCCACTCCGGTTCTCATGGTAATACAAACACACGCTCAGCTTTGGTCTCACGTTCATCCCACTTCCAAGGGCACAGAGTTCTAACGTCTACTCCTGCGGTGATTAAAATAGTAAAATCTCACCCCGCAGTTGGGAGACTTTAGCCCCAAATCCCACTTTCCAGTGGGTCTGCCATCCAGTATGGATTGGGGTTATTGGCAGGTCAAAACCAGAGAAAGCTAAACTCAGGATATTTAAATCAACCCTGCCTTGGAAAGTTCTGGAAAGGAAGCAGGCAGAAGATCAGCCCATGGTAGGGTCCAGACTCCTGGGTTGGAGCCTTTCCTACAGTAGATGACATTAATTCACTTAAAAATAAGATCTTTGTTTATTTTAAATAGCCAGGAAAGGAGGAAAGGCTCATGACCAGCAGTACTCCTGCCTCCCCCTTGGGGGATTGTTTTCTTTTTATTCTTCATTTAAATATCCTTTGTTTCTCTAAGGTGATAAGCATTTGGGTTTTTGTTTTTTTTTTTTTTCTGGAGCTCTGTTTGCACACTCTGAGGCTCCGATGATGATGATGATGATGATGATGATGATGTGTGTGTGTGTGTGTGTGTGTGTGTGTGTGTGTGTGTGTGTGGTTGGTGGGCATGTGTACCTTGAGTCTAGTAGGGTCCTGTTCCCTCTTGTTCCGTCTGGGGTCTGATTGCCTAGGCTGGGGCAGTCTAAACGTGAGGAGGCCACTGAAGGGCAGGCTGTTTACTAGATGCACTGAAATATTTGTACTGTCCTGCTTCTACTCTGAGGCTCCAAGAGGTCAAACCACCCAACGGCTCCTCTGGGATCCACAGGAGTTTGGTTAAGTCACCTATATGCTCTCTCTGTCCCCTCAAACAGCCTGCGGGGTCAGTGTCCCATAAAAGCACAAATCTCGGAAGGCAGAGGCAGGAGGATCTCTGAGTTCAAGGCCAGCCTGGTCTACAGAGTGAGTTCCATGATGGCCAGAAACCCTGTCTGGAAAACTAAAAACAAAAGCACAAATCTAGCGGATCCAGGGTCGCCCCAGGCCTGTAGGGAGCCTGGTGTGGGAACTGCTTAAGAAACCAGACCTACACCACCAGGAGACTAAGGAAACCAGAGCCTGCAGTGAACGAACAGGCTACAGCGGCCCCAACCCGAGGCCAGAGAAGGGGTGATGGATGGCCTTTCGACCTCGAAGTTCACCCTGTTCCACCCAGGAGTCTAGCCTTCCACGATCCAACCGCCCCAGGTTCCTGGGCAGCGGTCCCTCCCAGGTTCACACGCCCACCCCAGAGTCTTTGCTCTAGGCCAGGAGAATCTTGTTCCAGGGTCACACCCCTCTAGCGCGCCCCGCCCCGGGCCCTGGTGCAAGCCTCTCAACCCCCGCTCCGCTGGCCACCCTGAGGCTCTCCCCTCCCCTGGACATTCTCTCTTCCTCACACGCCTGGTTCTCCTTTTCATCTCCGTCTCCCGCCCACTTTGCCTCCGCTCTCTCACACCTCTACCCTGAGTCCCCAGCGACCCCCTCTCCTCCAATATTACTCTCCAACCCTGACTCCTGATGCCCCCCTTCCCCTGGCCTTCGGCTCTGCTGCAAGGCATTCCTGTCTTTTATCCCCAGCTCCCTTCAGCCGGTTTCTTGCTCCCCTTGCCCCCAGAATGACTGCCACCCATAAAGCTCCCCTAAACTTCTCCAAGATGATCCCCACACCCTGACTTCTCTCCAAGTCTACCCAGCCCGCGCCCTTTACGGCTCCCATACAACTCTCACTCTGTTCCACCTCCTTCCAGTACAACCCTACCCCGGCCCTCCCATCTCCTGGGGGGTTTCCCGGCCTGACACCCCTACCCTCTCCTCATCCCTCTTACCCTCCTCCCCCCAGGATCACCTTCCTTATTTTCTCCCTGTCCCGGGCACTCCCTCACCCCGCCCCGCAACGCGTCCTTCATCTCCACCCCCATCCCCGAAGCTACCCCCGTCTTTCCCCATCCTCCCATTCCCCCCAGCATCCCCACTTCCCCCACCAGCCTCTGTCTTCTCCAGCCCCCCAGATCACCCTTGCCTCTCCTCTCCATCGCTCCCATCCCCACGACTCCTCCGGCTCATCCCCCACGGCCCCCCATCCCCCGTGACTCCCCACCCCGGTCCATCTCTCCATCGCACACCCCTCCTCAGTCCTCCAGGAGTCCCCCTCCCTGCTCCCCCGCCCCGTCCCGCCCGCCGCGCTCCCGCCCCAGTCCGGCCCGGGCTCCCCGGCTCCCCGGCTGCTGCGCGCTCCAGGCTGGGTGCGCGCCATGGGCAGCGGCAGCAGCCGGAGCGGCCGGATCCCGAGGCGGCGGCGGCGCAGCCCCGACAGGCGCCAGGCGGGCCCTGGAGAGGCAACCTCGGAGGGCGGCACGGCTGACCAGGCCCCGACGGCCGCGACCCAGGAGGAGACCGGCCGCGATCCCCGCCCCGCGACGCCCCCCGGCGGCCGGGAGGAGACCCTGCGCCTGCTGGACCAGTTGCTGGCCGAGTCGGAGGCCTGGGGACCCCGGGAGCCGACCCCACGCGGCTCCGCCCGGCTCCCACCCGCGGTGAGTGTGGGCGCCTGTCCCTCCGGACTCATCACTCTGTAGCCCCAGTGTCCTCCCACCCAGGCCTCCGTTCCTACTGTCCCCTCTGTCCCCAGCTAAACCAGTGTGCGCCCCCACCCACCCAGTCCGTCCTAGGGCGTTGTGCCCCTTCCTTACCCCACCCCTGCATATTCTCACTCTGCCTCCTCGGTGGGTGCCCGCTACTGTCTCTATTTCGGGGGTGACTCACAGGCACAGCCTTAAAGGACCGAGTACAAACAACAGTTGGCAGAAACACCTAGAACTTTCTTCTGGTCCAGGGCTCGCCTCCCCGTCTCAGTGGGGCTGCATGCAACCCCGGCTGCAGCATCCTTGCCGCTCAGGTGGGAAGTGACCCGCAAGGGAGGGCCCCGCCTCGGCCATCAGGCGGCACAGGGGGATGGGAGGAGGCGGGAAGTGGGTGGACCACCTGCCAAAGAGTGGTTCGAAAACGCCCTGCCGCGTCGTCGGACGCGTCCGGATCTTTGGCTTGCAATTCCCAAGTTGCAAGCTTTTTTTAAGATGCGTTGACTTCTTTGGGCTTCATTCTCCTCTCTTGCTGAACACTTGTAACGACACCCGCGCCGTTCTAGAAAAACAAAGAAAAAACCAGCGCTCTGGTTTGGCACGTCTTGGCGGCTACAGAGCTAAAATTCAGAACCGTCTTAGCGGCTCCTGGCTGGGAGAGGAGGCCAGAGGCAGTGTCCAGCCGTAGCCGGAGGCTTCGCTGCCGGCTGCAGAGGCAGACAGAATGTCTTCTCGGGCCGGGCTACCAGGAAAGGCCACTGGAATGGTGGGAAGACCCCTCAGCCCCACCAGGAACAGAGCTCTGTCCCATATCCCTCCTCCCCGCTGCCCCGTGGAGGTTCACAACAGGAAAAGGGAGCCGTAGTGAGACGGACTGAATTATATAACGGGATTCCTCTAAGACTACATCAGCCTGCAGTTACGTAACACCAACCAAGAACAAACAGTCGGGGATTTTGACATTGCAAGGACACCAGTTTTCAGTGTCTTTCTCAAGTGCTTGGGGAACTTCAAAAGTTTGGAAATGAATGGATTTTTCCCAGTCTTGCTGAGTATCAGCAGGAAGAGCCTCAGAAGACAGGAACTCCCGGATACCGCAATAGCCCCTGGTAAGTGGGGCTTGCTTTAGGTCTTAGGGACAAAGACAGGTGCCCAGAGCGCTGGCCTGGGATCCAGGGGGGAGGAAGGTCCAAAGATCAAGTATAGAATGGGGTGGTGAGAAGTCAGTCCGATGAGTCCACAGGAGGGGTGACTTCTTTAGTCCGAAGTGGTCAGAGGACAAGAGCAGAGAAGCGGGGGGCGGGCTCTGTGTACCCTGACGATGGTGGTACACTAGCTGGGGTGTAGCTGCAGAGATCTTCAGCATCGATGTCTTGCTATATCAGGAGGTGTAGACTCTACTGAGGAAGACGTGAGTATTTGAAGGCTGAAGGGAGCATGGTTTTGTGTTGTTGGAGAGACGTCTCAACACAGGAGAGGGGTGAATCAGACAGAGGAAGGCTTGGGGCACCACGATCCACCAGGGTTACGCTGGCTGTCCAGCTGACCAGGTTCTGGACCCGAGCAGTAGCAGAGAGAGAGAGGTATGAGATTAGGTTCAAGAAATAGCCGGGCGGTGGTGGCGCACGCCTTTAATCCCAGCACTCGGGAGGCAGAGGCAGGTGGATCTCTGTGAGTTTGAGGTCAGCCTAGGCTACCAAGCAAGTTCCAGGAAAGGTGCAAAGCTACATAAAGAAACCTTGTCTCGAAAAAACAAAAAAACAAAACAAAAACAAAAAACAGAGAGAGAGAGAGAGAGAAGAAATAAACTGTGTGCCAGGTGAGTGGTGGCACACACCTTTAATCCCAGCTCAGCACTCAGGAGACAGAGGTAGGTGGATCTCTGTGAGTTTGAGGCCAGCTTGGTCTACAGAGTGAGTTCTAGGACAGCGAGGGCTACACAGAAAAACCTGCTTGAGAAAAAGAAAGAAAAGTCATAGACAAATCTTAAAAGGTCTTATTAATAAAAACAAACCCAGAGCCAGGTATTGGGGTGAAGGCTGAAAGATCAGAGAGACAGAACAAGTCACATCCAACCTCACCTTGCCGACTTCTCAGCTGATCTTGTTTCCTCAAACTGGAAGCCTCTGAGTCCTCATCCAAATGGATCTCAGCTGAACTGCTGCTAAAAGCCTAAAAGCTTAAAAAGACCTCTAGTCCTGGTCCTCATGCCTTATATACCTTTCTGCTTCCTGCCATCACTTCCTGGCATTAAAGGCGTGTGTCTTTCCTGAGCAAGACATGAGATCTCAAGTCCTGGGACTAAAGGTGTGTGTGCCACCGGTGATGCCTGGCTTCTAAGTCTATCTAGTGTCTGTTCGGGTCTGACCCCAGATAAGTTTATTGGGGTGCACAGTATATCAACCACAGGAAGTGTGAAGTCAAAGCAGTGGCTACTCTTTGGGGGGGGGGGATACCTCAGATGTGTCCCCTGTGCCGTGACTGTTTCTCAAACTAATGAATGAATCCCAGAGTCCTAGGAGACAAAACCAGGAAATGAGGCCCCTGCCTCTAAAAACACTGCACGTGCTAAAGCTTGGTACCCATGCTTCTGTCTTCTGAGCTGTGTAACTGGCCTACATCTGCTCACATCTGCAGCTGACTCCTTCAGGAGGAGCTGTACATATTTTTTTCTCTTTCTTTTTTGTTTTTTCAAGACAGGGTTTCTCTGTGTAGCCCTGGCTGTCCTGGAACTCACTCTGTAGACCAAGCTGACCTCATACTCAGAGATCTGCCTGCCTCTGCCTCCCCAGTGCTGGGATTAAAGGCGTGCGCCACCACCGCCTGGCTAATATATTTTATTTTTTAATGACACAATAATTGTACTTATTTATGGAGTACAAGATCAAAAAAAGCTGGGATTACAGGTGTGTGCCACTATGCCTAGCTATTTAGGAATTTTTTGAGGCTAGATTTATTTGTTTTGGTTTTGTCAAATTGAGGGTTATAAGAAAAAAATCAAAAGTAAGATAATCTTATTAACTATCTTATTTTAGGTATGTGTATTTATGTCTGTTTCAAATTGTTCTACTAAACCATCTCATAAACAGGTGTTTTCCCTGCATGTATCCTTCCATGTTTTAAGGGACGTGAGATGGTTTGCCAAATTCCTGTTTTTTAAGTCATGGCCCTACACCCCTCTCCTGTTATCATTCTGGATTAATTTTTAATCTCATGGCCACATGAAGTGCCCAAGGCAGAAATCCTTTCCCAGCGTCAGTAGATCTCAGACATCAGGGGTATTAGTTGAAGATCTGAAACTTTAAACTCTACAGAATGGGAAAGCTAGAGAAATCTAGGGATTGGAATCGGTGGTTTTTAAAGTCATTTAGTGATTTTGAAGAACACAGCAGCGCCCCCTCAATCAGCGGTCTCTTGCTGGGTCAAACCAGCTATCGGATACGGGTTCATCCATGGAGGGGGGAGCAGGGGACTGCAGTGTTCTCCTGCCTTTTCAAATGTTTGTGGCAGGGCCCTGCTGGGGGAAGGTCACAGACAGAGCTCTGCTAGGTCACCAACTCTCGGCACTGTCTCAGTCCCAGAGTCGATGGCTGCACTGGTGACATTTGAGGGCACTTTTAGAGAAGACTTTGGTTCAGTACCAACACCATCTATTCAGCGCTTTCCGTACTGGGATAGGAACTCCATTATCCCCCCACACACACCCCAACTTCCCAACCCCCAGTCAGTGGTGGCCTAGGGAAGTCATGAAGAGCATTGCCATCCCTGAGAGAGTATATAGATCTTTCTTCACAAGCCTGCGTGGAATAGTGAGACCTTCTTTTGGAGCTCAGTGACATTTCATTCGCTGCTTTGGGATTTACTGTAGCCGAGGCGGACTGGGGGAGTCTCGCTGTGGCCACCAGCCAAGACTTTCGGGTGAGCATGGCTTGCCCTGCGGTGGAATGCGAGGTGAGGAAGCTATAGAAAGGAGCTCGCAGCTGCGGAGTCGACTCACCAGAAGGACCTGCAGATGCTGGAGTCACAGCCCAAGCAAAACCAAGACCTCCTAGACAGTACCAGGGTGTCTGCAGTCAAGACCAGAGCAGAGATCACGCCCGGAAACAGCATGAAGTGGTGTGTTGACCCACCTCAAGAAGAGTGAAACATGGGGTTGACTCACACAGTGCTGGGGAGGCCACGGAGGGAGTCCACGCCGCACCAGGGAGGCTCTGAGGAAGGAATGCCCCATAGGAAAGACAGCAAGCAGCTGAGCACCGTCAGGGAGTAAACCCCAGCCAGAAGTCTCCTCAGTGCATCAGATGGTGCTCCAGGGGCCAGCCTTGATGAAAGGATGGCACATTCCACCAGGAAACCCCAGAAGTGGGAAACTACTTCCACGGTCTTTCAAAGCCAGTTCCTTTGAAACTGGGGAGACACAGGTGGCCTTGACCCCTCCATGGTGGTCTCTGTTCTGTTAGGGTAAGGAATGGAGTCGCATGCACCTCGCTTCCTATTGGGAGTTGGAGGTTGTTATAGAGGGCTGAGGCTTTCAGGGAAGCCACAGGAACACTTCCTATGAGGCCACTAACACTGACCACCGTGGTGGAAGACCAGTGCCCTCTGGTGGTGAAGAGTGGAGCTTGACTGGCAGAATCTTGAAATCTGCCCGCTGGTGGATTGATTAGAGTTACTGGAGGTCCCCTTAATGCTTTTCTGTCTGTCAATGTGTTGACGTGTCCACCGTAAAACAAACTAACAACCCCCCGGATCAAACCAACCACCACCGCCGGTCTGGTAATGTGTATTTTACCACAGGTAAAGTGGTTTCTTTTCTGGGTGTTTTGGTTTTTTTTTGGTATTTGAGACAGGGTCTTGCGTAGCTCAGGCTGGCCCTATATTCCCTTTGTAGCTGAAAATGGCTTTGAACTCCTGATCCCCCTGCCTCAGCTTCCTGAGTGCTGGGATTACCAGTGTGTGACACTAGTCTCAGCTAGACTTGACAATATTATTTACTTATTTGTGAGTGTATGTGCCTGTGTGTGTTTATATGCACCATATGCATGCGGGTGCCTGTGTGTGTTTATATGCACCACATGCATGCGGGTGCCTGCGGAGCCAGAAGGCAGGACTAGATCCCCTGGGCTGGAGTTACAGGCAGTTCTGAGCTGATATGGAGATGCTGTAACCAAACCCAGGTACTCTGTGGGAGCGGCACACACTTATTCTTAACTGCTATATTAAGGCTCTCTAGAATAACAGGACTTATAGAATGAGTCTACTTTTCTCCATATAAAAAGGGGGATTTATTGGAGTCACTTACAGACCATGCTCCAACTAATCCAACAATGGCAGGCTATGAACAGAAAGTCCTAGACTCTAGAAGTGGCTCAGTCCGCCAGACTGGAGGTCTCAGCTGGTCTTCAGTAGGCTCTGGAATTCCAAAGAAGCAGGCTCTGATGCCAGTGAAGGAAAGGACCTGTTAGCAAGGCAAGAGCAAGCAGGCAAAGGGCAAAAGCTTCCTTCTTCCATGTCCTCAGATAGGCTTTCCAGCAGAAGGTGTGGCCCAGATTAGAGGTGTGCCTTCCTGCCTCAAGAGCTGGATCAAAGGCAATGTGTCTTCTTACCTCAGAGATCCAGGCTAGAAGGAGATTCACCCTCTTCAAACCAAACAACAAGAAATCTCTCACAGGTGTGCCCTCCACTTCTGGATTGTAGTTCGTTCCAGATGTAGTCAGGTTGACAACCAAGAATAGCCATCACAATTACTGAGCAATCTCTCCACCAACCCTATCTAGCTTAAAACAAGAAACTTTCAAATATCTCTGGGGAGTGAGAAAAGTACCTGCTGTATAAACATGAAGACCCATGGAAAAGCCAGGGGTGGTGTGCCCCTGTAACCACGGTGCTCTGGGGACTGACCAGTGGTGGTGTGCACCTGTAACCACGGTGTCTGGGGACTGACCAGGGGTGGTGCTGTGCCCCTGTAACCACGGTGTCTGGGGACTGACCAGGGGTGGTGCTGTGCCCCTGTAACCACGGTGTCTGGGGACTGACCAGGGGTGGTGTGGTGTGCACCTGTAACCACGGTGTCTGGGGACTGACCAGGGGTGGTGGGGTGGTGTGCCCCTGTAACCACGGTGTCTGGGGACTGACCAGGGGTGTTGTGCACCTGTAACCACGGTGTCTGGGGACTGACCAGGGGTGGTGGGGTGTGCACCTGTAACCACGGTGTCTGGGGACTGACCAGGGGTGGTGAGCACCTGTAACCACGGTGCTCTGGGGACTGACCAGGGGTGCTGATGAAAACCTATAAAGACGATGCTCTGGGGATTGAGAAAGGGATCCCTGGAGCTCACTGGCCAGGCAGTTTAGCCAAGCTTTGAACTCTAGGCTAAAAACACAAACAAAACAGAAAAGTAGAGTTATAGAGGAATACACTTGACTTCAGCCTGCCCCGCACATACATGCACACACACCTCTACCTGCTTGAGCACACACACACACACACACACACACACACACACACACACACACACACACTTTTCCACAGAACAGGCAACAGTTGATAAACTGAATGTCTGAAAAAAGTTTTAGTTTATGCTGATGGATTCTAGAATTAGAATTACGGCTCTCGCACATCCTTGGAACACTGTGACTACAGTCTGCGAGTGCCGCTGCCTACTGCTATCTGTCTCGTCCTCTCATTCCTGACTCTAGGTGGCCAGACTTTACCTGAGCTTTCTGTCCTAAGAAGCTTTTAGAGTCTTTTCCTCTTGTCTTTGCATCACTGTCCCTTCAAACTGCTCTAGCAAAATGCCTTAGGCTAGGCTGCTTGTGTGCAATGGAAATAGTGTTCACAGTTCTTTCTAAAAATAATAATTGTTTAGTTGTTTAAGTAAACATACACATGTATATTTTGAGACAAGTTCTTACTTTTTTTGTTTTGTTTTGTTTTTGAAGACAGGATTTCTCTGTGTAGTTCTGGTGCCTGTCTTGGATCTCAAGACAGAGATCCGCCTGGCTCTGCCTCCCGAGTGCTGGGATTAAAGGCGTGAGCCACTGCTACCCGGCCAGTCTCAGTTTTCTTGACTGTAAAATGGGTAACTGGAGCTCCAGAGTTGGAGAGAACCTTCCCCATTCTGATGTTTGCAGTCCGTGATTTAAACATGGTAACTGCTCTCTTCCCCATAAAGTCAGAGTGTTAATCAAGTTTTTATACCTCTTTTTTGTTGTTTTTTATTCTTCTGGGGGGTCCCACTACCCAGCTCCCAAATAAATTCAGACATGGAGGCTTATTTTTAATTATAAATGCCCGGACTTAGCTCAGCTTAGTTTCTTGCCAGCTTTCCTTAACTTTAGTTTATCGCATCCACCTTTCGCCTCTGGGCTTTTCCTGTTCTCTTACTTCTGTAAATCTTACTCTTACTCCGGGCTTGCTGTGTAGCTGGGTGGCTGGCCCCTGATGTCCTCCTCCTTCTCTGGCTCCTCCTTTTCACTCCCCTTTCCAGGTTTCCCCTTCTATATATACTCTCCCCTGCCAGCCCCGGCTTTCCTTTCTCCTGCCTTTCTATTGGCCGTTCAGCTCTTTATTAGCCAATCAGGTGTTTTAGACAGGCACAGTAACACAGCTTCACAGAGTCAAACACATGCAGCATAAACAAAAGCAACACGCCTTAAAATAATATTCTACACCACCTCTTCCTTTCCTCCTGTTCAAGGTGTCCCCAGAAAAGAAGATTAAGGACACCCCGGAAGACAGCTGTGCCTCTGGGTAAGTATGGAAAGGGGTTTCATGTCCTCCACAAGCCCACAGTGTTGTGATACAGCATGTGGGACGCCTTGACAGGCTGGGCCAAGGTGCCCCGAGGGTGAGGGAGATGCACCATGAAGACATGGCAGCGGGCTGCAGTGTGGACCCGTGGAAAGCTATCCACGCCATGCAGGCGCAGCATCCACGTGCAAAGTTTTATTAGAGGGGGAGGGGAGAGGGAATAGAGAGAAAAAGAGGAAAAGAGAGAGGGAGAAAAGGAGAGAAAGGAAAGCAGAGGTGCAGAGAGAGGGAGAGGAGGAGGAGGAGGGGGAGATGCAGTCCTTCCTTCTTACTGATGGAGACTGGTCCAGGGCCATAGGGCTCCTGTGCACCAAAGCCAACTGAGCTCTGCCCTCCTCCAAAGCATCTGGATGTTCCCCTTTGCCCCATAGACATCGTAGGAAAGACAGATGCTTCGACAGCAGGCTGATCTCAGGATCCCAAACAGCAGTACCCAGGTCTCTCACTCTGTGTTTTGGGAGAAGTATGTATACAGAGCCCCAGATGCTGGTCTCGGAAGGTCAGCCAGGAGCCTTGGATGGACCATGGCATCTAGCTTGTCCTGCCTCACTTTCATTGTAGGTCTTGATGGGTAAAATGGGGGGACAGAGGCAGATATGGGTGAAGATGATCGTGTCCATGTGTTGGGTAGGAAAGAGATTCAGGAGTCTCCTCGAGCAGAGGTTTTTGGTTTGGTTGTTAGGATGGACCACTTAAAGACCACCACGTGGTTGCTAGAGGAAATAGGAGTTTGAAGGTGATACCCACCCTTATCTGCGTTTCTCACCCACAGAGCCCCAGGCAGCAGCCACAAGAGACCGGAGGGGCAGTCGGCCATCTCCTACGATTACTCCGAAGAGGAGCTGATGGCGAGCATCGAGAGGGAGTACTGTCGCTGAGCTGGCCGAGCAGCCCTGGGCACCACCGACCAGGCCTGGCAGGCCTGTGAGCTGGGCGAGTCAGAGGGTACCACCACCGTGCCCTGCCTGTGGCCCAGCCAGAGCGAACCCACTTCTTGAATACAGCCATCTTTCCAAACTGATTTTTAAAGGTTCTCCGTCAGAGTCCTGGACCAAGATTAAGAAGAAGCAGGTCCTGGGTCATGGGTGTGTGAACACCAGCTCCCACACAGGGGTAGCCTGGTTGTGTGGTTCCCCTGAACCTTTCTATTTACTCCTTTTCCAGGAGGGGAAAGGTCAACCCCTCTTGGCATCTGTGTGTGCCACAGGCTTCTAGAAGGTTTCACCAAGGTATGTTCTTGGTCTTCACGGAGAGTTCTCCAGAGGGAGACAGTGGATTCCATGTATATCAGTTTCCACTTGCTCACAAAAGAGCCTGAGTGTATGGCTGACCGGCAGATCCCGAGCACCGAGGTCTAGATGGATCCAGAGACTGCATTTCCAACAGCGTAGCGGTCAGGGCAAGCTGCAGGTGCAAGGACCGAGTGCCTGCATTTCAGACTGTCCCTCTGCTCTGCCCTTCCTCATGCTGGAGGCTCCTCCCACAGCACACCAGCCTCCCCTGCTTGGATGTCGTAGGAAGAGAGCGTGGGCTGGGATCCACAGACTGCTCTGGCATCCCAGTATTACGTGAGCTTGTGGTGGGGATGCAGAGCTCATCGATTCTCTCTCTGGGCCTCAGTTTCTCTCTGGGGGAGAATCCTCGAGGTTCTTGAAGACCTTTCAAGCCCTATCCGTCGGGCGGCTCTATCTCCCAGCCCTTCATCTCCCAGCAGCCACTGTGCCTTCTCCATCCTGCTGAGTGCAGGATCGCTCGGATGACGGGAGCTGGGAGAGCGAGCCCAGGTCTTCATGGCAACTGTTCTCCAGTTTCCCTTTGGCTGGCAGTCTGGCTGTGGACCTCTTCTCCTCCTCCCTGCTCGGGTGGAAGACAGACACAGTAATGAGGCCAGCAGAGCCTTCAGACATTCCCAGTGGGCAGATGGGAAATACTGAGAGTCTATGGGAAGGAGGGGAGGGCTTGGGTGGGTCCTGTAGGGTGTGTGGATGCACCGGGACAGCCGTCGAGGGTGCGGCAGGAAGGGTTCACAAATCGGGAGTGGTGGTGCACGATTACCACCAAGTAGATATCAGGCCAAGGCGAGAGGACTATTGAGAGGCTACATAGTGAATGCAAGACCAGCCCAAACCGCTTAGTGAGATTCCGTGTCAGAACACAGTAGAGAAGGAGGGCATGGGGGCAGCTTTGGCCGAGGCCACAGCAGGCCTCAGTTTATGTTACATTCCCCTGCCAAACAGCGGCCTCCCCCGGTACCACACCTCTCCTGAGAACTGCCACCAGCCTGAGTCTCCTCAGAGCTCAGCCTGGACTGGCCAAGGAAGAATGGTCACCAGGACTGTCCCCACACCCAGAGTCCTGTGCTGTTACCCGCAAATGACTCCACCAACGGTGACGACTTGACAAGCGTGCCTTTGAGTTCGAAGCTGGGAGCCCAGAGCCATGCATGGGGTGTCTACCAGCTGGCTGAGCATGAGGTCAAAACCTCCCAGAGCCGGAAGCCGCATCGCACCCAAGCTCAAAGCACTGCTTTTGATATGAAGATGAGAGCAGTTTCTATTTTAATATGTTAGCCCAAATATTACAAATGCTTGTTTTAAAAGAGGTTAAAATGTTACCTTTTTTTTACCGAAGGACGAATCAGGCTTTGAGCTTGATGTTGCAACTTTTACAGCTTATACGGTGTGTTTGAATAGGCACATTCAATTCATAATTCACATAATTCATCTGATTAAGAGAATGATGGGGGCCTGGCGGTGGTGGCGCACACCTTTAATCCCAGCACTTGGGAGACAGATCCACAGAGGCAGGTGGATCTCTGTGAGTTCGAGGTCAGCTTGGTCTACAAAGGGAGTTCCAGGACAGCCAGGACTACACAGAGAAACTCCGTCTCAGAAAACAAACAAATGTACATCCCTCAGTTCCAAGGATGTCCTGAGCAGTGGCTAGCCAGAGCAAGTGTGTGCCACCCAAAGTGAGCTGTGGTCCTGGGGAAACTGAGGCTCTGGAGAGGCTGGTCCTGCAAGAGGTGGGGTTGGGTACACTGCAGCCCACAGGAGCACTCCCTGTACTGCCCGGGTGCCAGGTACACACCCATGTCCCATCCTGCACAGCTGCCTATCGGTTGGCTGCCCATGCTGTTTTCCCAGCCACGAGCCCAGCTCTAAGCAGAGGGTAGGATCTGCCCCCACACAGCATGAGCTGACCCTGGTTCTCATCACAGAATGTCTAAGTAACCAGACAGCCACCGCTCTGCAGCAGATTTCCCCCAAGATGTGCCAAGGCTGTGTTTGAGAAAACTCCGAGCCCTTCCAGTCAGAAATCATGGGTAGGCTTTCTGGACAGAGGGGCAGAGCTTTGAGACACCCCCAGGGTTTGTGTTCATGGGGGGGTCTTGGCACAGCTTGGAAGGGACCTCCCACACTAGCAGGGATTGGCCAAAACTACCTGGAACAAGCTTTTTTTTTTTTTTTTTTTTTTTTTTTTTTTTTTTTTTTTTTTTGGTTTTTGGAGACAGGGTTTCTCTGTGTAGCTTTGCATCTTTCCTGGAATTCCCTTTGGAGACCAGGCTGGCCTCGAACTCACAGAGATCCGCCTGCCTCTGCCTCCCGAGTGCTGGGATTAAAGGCGTGCGCTACTACCAGCCCAGCTCTGGAACAAGCTTTTAGCACCCTCTTTTCTGATGTTTCCAATTCCCAGAAGCAGTTTATTTCCTGGAATGATGCCCAGGTCCCTGCCTGGGAGTCCTACCCTACCCCTGGTAGATTCTGGGATTCATGAATGAATGTCACTATGTCACTGTCCCCTGACAAAGGCTACCCCACCCACCCACCCACCACCCACCCCCGCCTCACTGGGTTGCACTCTGGAGACCGAGAGTCTCTCAGCAGTAGCCAGGAGGCCAGCAGTTGTGTGTCAGGTCCCTGGGGGTATTTCTCCTCCTGTCAAGAGTTGGACAGAAATAAAATGTAATAATTTTTTTTTTAAGGGCCAAGGTGATGCTCGGCAGGTAAAATCACTTGGTACCAAGCCTGGCCGCTTGAGTTCCACCCCCAGAGGGCACAGAGGAGTGGCAGAAGGAAAGAACCACCTGCTGCAGGTGGCCCTGCCTCCCAATGCATGGATGCCGTGGCACGCATGCACCCACAGCACATACACTCTCCCAGCTCTCTCTCCATATACATGCACACGGGGGGAAGGTGTCCTTGGGTGATTCTGAACATTCAGGAGCAGAAGCCACATTTTATTTTAAAGTATTTTTTATTACATTTTGTGTGTGCACACAGGCACGTGTGCCTGTGTGCGTGTGTAGTACACGAGTGTGCATGCCGTGGTGCACATGTGTGGAAGTCAGAGGACAACTTGCATGAGGTACTTCTCTCTTTCCACCATGTGGATTCCTGTGAGCAAACACGTCCCCAGGCTGGGTGACAGGTCCTTCATCGACTGAGCCCTCCTGCTAACCCATAAATCACCTACTAGACTCTGAAGGTCAGTTGCTTCCTCTAAGAAGCAGGCTCCATAATTAGACCTTCTTTGAGGGGCTGGCCTGAACCTTGGAGAAAACTTAGGCCTTAAGAAGCAGGAAGGAACTGTTTCCTGGTGTAAAGATATCCTTCTTTTGCAGGCATACACCTTTAATCCCAGTATTCAAGAGACAGAGGAAGGTGGATGTCTGAGTTCGAAGCCAGCCTAGTCTACAGATCGAGTTCCAGGACAGGCAGAGCTACACAGAGAAACCCTTTCCAGTATTGGCAAGGAAGCGCTGCCCTCTCTGGGGCACGGAGCCTTGGGAAAGATAGAGAAGCACTTGAGCCCCCAGGGGTACTTGGTCCGTAGTTTGTACCCCGAAGTTGTTGGTGCCTCAGAATGGGGCTTCAGAGGAGACTAGAAGGATGAGCCCTAAAACTTCACATCCAGAAACTGAAGCCGTATGTGTGGTTGGTTGCCTGGGGCACTAGGGAAGACAGATTTGACGTCCCAAGGCCGGTTTCAACTCTCAACAGTGACATCGTGTGGTCATGAGAAGCAGTGGCAGGCTGGATGACGGCTCTGCCCCCTGGAAATCCTGTAGGTTAGGCTACCCATTGGAGAGGGCGACTGCCACCAGGGGAAGGAGGGGCAGTATCCCCTTCTCCTCCATCTGCCAGGACGGCATCTGGGTGAATATGGAGAGTGTGCCACCCTGTGGATTCCTTTAGTTAGCAATGCACAGATGACCGCGAGAGCCAGCAGACAAAAGAGGGCACAGTCCATGCCAGGCTTTGCGGGCGTAGCCAGGCCCTGGATGAATAAAGTGTGTGTGGGGGGGTGAGGGTGGGAGGCAGACTACATGTCTGGGAGGCACAAATGGAGGGGTAGGTCACTCATCTCACTAGGAAGGGTGGATGTCTGGATTCACATCCATACGACCCCAGGTTATCAGATAACCCCAGGTCAGTCTTTGTCTACAAAAGACCAGGAGAAACAGGGGGGACCTCACCCTGCTCCCCAGCACATGGTCTCTGGGACTCAGCTCCTGCTGTCTCAGGGGCACTGGCACCCATCTCGCCTGCCTCCCAAGGTTACTGCGGGGCCTGAATGATGAATGCTCTGCATTGCAAAGTCCAGCCAGATGCCAAGAGGCGGGGAGGGAGGACACACGGGGAATCTCTGTCCTGATCCCCCCCTCCCCCTCCCCCCGCCGGCTGTGGATGGGAGCTGGTTGTACCTGTGGAGACGGAAGCTGGTCTCCACTACTCTGTCAGGTAAAAATGGAAGTCCCATTACGACTTATTAGTTTCAAACTGCCACAACTTGCCTGCAAGAATTCTTACGAGTTGATCTCTTTGCCACTGTATCGCTTCCTCCGAAACAGTCTTGACTGCCCCCCCCCCAAATAAGAATTCAAGTTAGGCCGACACATGATGACTGTTCCAGACTCCTATGAAAACCGCGTGCGTTAAGTCACTGGACACAGTTATACCAACACAGCACACAAGTCCAGTCTGCAAACCAAGAGAGTTTTATATGATTCAAAGCAAAGGTTACATGACACAATACTCATTTAAATAAGTCAAAGTCTGTTACATAAAACATAAGTATTCAAAACATTTAAATTTTTATGACTAAAACTACCGAAAGGCTCAACAAAGTAAAAAAAAAAAAAAATCAAATCAAGCAGAATTGCTCAAGCAATAAAGTGCACTGGGGGTACTGCCTCACCACGGGGGGTCAGGGGGCCCCCAAGGGAGCAGCCCACCCCCCAGGGGCTCTGGGGCTCAGGAGTCCTTTTCAGATAGGAAATGTTTTCCAACATAGTCTTTCAGTGGACAAATGGTGGGGTCTTCCACAGACGGGGCTTCTAAATCTACTCAGGAAATGGAACCCTAAAGGGGTTTCAACACGTCGGTTACTCTAGAAACAACACTGGTCAGAGGATGAAGTCCTAGGGATGAGCAACCGAACACTCCAAGACCTTCCGTGACCCACAGGAACACCAGGACAGCGACCATCACTCTGCATGTCACAATGGAGAAAGACACTCACACTGGATGTCATTTACCCTCTGCACAATTGACAGTGTGCAGGACAGGAACCAGGTACCACCGGGACGCTCGTGAGCTATGTACAGTTCGTCTCCTGCGGCTACTTGATGTTAAAAGACAATGGTGACGATTACCTGGAGAGCTGTACCAACACTTCCTAAACACACATACATACAAAGCTCGGAGGCTACCAGAGGCAGCTTAACAGGGATCAAGTAACAATGTATGACCACGTGAAGGTTCTATAAGCCTCGAGGACCCGAACACAAAACCTCATTTTATCTTACTATTTCATAGTTCAACCTTGCCATCATTTAAATAAAGTTAAATGCCAGTATTAAAAGGCAAATGCAAAATCTAATACAGTAACACACAAAAATATTCTCAGGCTGCCCAAACAGTGCAATACATTGTTCTCACTGTACTGCCTCAACTTCCCAACATCTAACTAGAGCCAGTTTTTGTGGTCACTGGGACGCACAGGAGGCCACTATATGCAGAGCACATGCTCACAAGGCATCAAAGCAGCGCCTGTGATCTGTTTTCAAGTTAGCTACAAAATCCCCATTCCAAGTCTTGTTTGAGCAAAAGAATGCCCTTCATACACAATGAACGCAAGGGCAGCTGAGTGGCATCCACGGAGTGCCTCAGTGTTTTGTCCATAATTAAGGAAGGCATCTGAACCCCAGGGCCCACGGTGCATGTATGCCTTGCCTTGCATAGAATGCACTTGGATGGGAAGTTTATCAACCAATATAGACATGTGCTCTTCTCTCCGTGGTCACCGAACCCATCATGCAGTACAAGACCACACCAGAAGCCAACAGACAGACCATCTACAAAGCTTTGGTGTCCGAATTCCCGATTTTTGGTGCTTAAATACAGACAGGCCATGGGATCCTTGGCTCTCGGCAGACGAGTGGCCCCAACGTCAACACAGTGTACACTGGCCCCTGCTTAGCTGGCTGGCAGTCCACGCAGACTTAGCACACCCTCCCCGGGACATCAGACACACGTGATGAATTCTACCCAACCACGATTTTAGTTCTGTGGGCTACAGGATTCTGTTAGACTCTCCCCTGGAACTGACACAAAGAAGCTGACTAGTTTATTTTTTTCCCCTTTGAGAGCTCTTTATTCAACCAGTTCTGACCTAAAATATTGGCTAGGAAAGGCCGGTAACAAATTTGTGATTTTGATTTTTTTTCTGACTAACTACCAAGAGTATTTAAGCAGAGTCATTACAAAACTTCGTTATAAAAAATGGAAAAGAAGGTTGTAAAACTGTCTATCCAGAAATTGGTGATTTGAGCACAATATAAATATTTTTATAAAAAAGTATAAAAATTAGTACCCTGTCTCATTTCTACAAAACATAGACTAGAAAGGTTGTTTAAAAAAAAAAAAAATCCAGACTCTGTAAACTTTATTGCCGAAATATTTGTTTGAATGCTGGTGATTTAGATCAAATTTCCTTCCATTTCCTTATGAGAGAGAGAGAGAGAGAGAGAGAGAGAGAGAGAGAGAGAGCGCTGAAACTACAAGAGACACTGAATAGGGTCCCAACCAGAAAGGGAAAGCTAACGTACTTCCATCAGAACCAGCTCCCCACTTCGACAGCCCAGAGACCATGTTTTTGTTTGTTTGTTTGTTTTTGTTTTTTGGGGAGGAACACACGGGTCCCACTCCCCATTCCTGAAGAGGTGGAAGAGGAGGCCCCCGGTGATGGGGGCCGCAGAACCTCTCAGCCCGAGGCCGGCAAGGGCTCGAGGATGCTCCCGGAGCTCTCCGCCAGGGTGATTCTGTTCAGTTTGCCCACCTCTGCCTGCCAGCCGGGGATCTTCTTGGTCGTCATGTGGCGCCGGGCATGCTTTGTCAGGTGGTCGCTCCGCATGAAGCGCCGGTCACACACAGGACACACAAACTTCTTCTCCCCTGTGTGAGTTCTGCGGTGGCGAGACAGTTCATCAGACCTGGCGAACTTCTTGTCACAGCCGTCCCAGCTGCAGGTAAAGGGCTTCTCCCCTAGAGGAAAACGTATTCAAGTAAGCGTGCGCACTCAGGACCTCACCAGGAAGCCCACGGAGGGCCGCCCACGGGTCACTCAATCTCAGAAGAGTGACACCTGCTGTTCTAGCCTGGGGGGCTCTGAAGTCAGCAAACCCCCACAATGCATTTCTTCTGACCCTGACATGTAATATGCCGAAGCCCACACGTCTCAAACTAGACTAACCTCTCAGATATTTTACACACGCACACGTGTGTGGCTTCGTGTTTTGCTTTTCTGATGGAGACTTGCAATCTACTTCAGTGCCAGAGTTAAGAGGCATGTGCCACCACCCTTGGTTTTAAAGATGCATTTTAAAATAAATAAAAACAAACCTATTATATGTAGGGGAGACTTTTTTGAGATAGGATCTCACTATATAGCCCTGGCTGGCCTGGAATTCCCTACATAGATTACAACTCATACTCAGCGATCCTCCTGCCTCTGTGTCCTGAGTGCTGGCCACCATCCCTGGCTATTTTTTTCTTTGATAGGGTCTTGCTAAGTAAAGTAGTCTAGCCCAGGTAGGCTGGGAACTTGAGAGATCCTCCTATCTCTAGACAATACTGTTTTTTGTTTCAAGATTTATTTATTTATTATGTATACAGTGTTCTGCTTGCCAGAAGAGGGCACCAGATCTCACTATAGATGGTTGTGAGCCACTGTGTGGTTGCTGGGAATTGAACCCAGGTCCTCTGAAAGAGCAGTCAGTGCTCTTAACCACTGAGCCATCTCTCCAGCCCGACAACACTGTTTTTTGTTTTGTTTTGTTAGGCATCTTTGAGACAGGGTCTCACAGAGGCCAGGATAGTCCCTAACAGCCCTTATATAGCAAAGGAAGACACTGAATTTCTGATTCTCCTAATTCCACCATATGCTCTGGGATTACAAATATGCACCACACACCCCAATTTTACAGGGTGCTGGGGATCGAACCTGGAGCTTCATGCATGCTAGGCAAGTACTCTACCAACTGACTAGCATTCACAGATGTGGGAGAAAATTCTCTAAAGAAATCGTTCTCTCTCAGGACAAACTGTACACACCCCGGAAAGTCCTTCCAAGGGGCTTTAAGACTTCTTAGAATCATTATTTCACGTTCATATTTCTTATCGCACTGACAAATAGGTTCATTAATTACTTTCCATGTGGCTAGAAACATTTAATTACTTCCTATATTGCTGACAAGAGCGAATGAAGGGAGAGTTTATTCCGGTCCCGTGGGAGGGTACAGGTCCACCATGGCAGGAGGAACTTGAGGCAGCTGGGCCTCTCTTGTCCACCATCCAGAAGCAGAAAGGATGAATGCTGATGCTTGGCTTGCTTGTCAACCTTTTATCCAGTCTAGAACCCCGTTAATGTGGGTTTTCCCACCTTAACTAACCTAATTTAGATAATCCCAGGTACACCAGTCTTGTCTTCTAGATGATTCCAGATCCTGTCGGGTTGACAAAATTAACCATAACCACAGAGGTTAGAGTTATAAAAAGACAAGGTCTGTGTTCTAACAGACACTCTCTGGTTAAGTTTGAAGTGTCTATCAACACTTCAGAGCAGGTGCCCAGATCCTATTATCCTCCTGGAGTTGGAGGTAAGGGATCCTTCAGGCAGGTAGATACTGTAGATTCCAGCCAGCGCAGGGCCAGGCCCTTCTCTGCATCCTCAAGCCCTCCTATCTGGCTGTGGCAATCACAGACTCTATGCACTCGGGATGATTCGCTAGACAGCACACACTGCTATGCGATCTGTCTCTCTGTGGATTTCCTAGAGCAGGTAGCAAATAACAGGTTTCGAAGAGACACTAACTCCAACAGTTCTCAGAGTTGAAAATCTAGCAGTGAGGCTTCCGTGATTTCAGAATCTTCATGGTAAACATGGGGTAGCTAATGTGGTTTCACTATGACCCCAACCTTCATACCCCGGAAATGCAATCCCAAGGTCATATGCCACTGATACTTAAGAAGTAGGATCTTTGGCCACTGATGGGTCCTGAGCATTGGGATTATGGATGAACAGAGTCTCAGAAGCAGCTCTGTTACAAGAGCAGGCTCTCTGGCATACTAACCCCATTGCATCAGGTGACGTCCTGTCACACTGGGAATGTGGCAGGCTAGCCCTTAGAGATGCTTTTAGATTGGCAGCTCCAGAGCCCTGAGCTCGGTAGCCTATTTTTTATTAGCTACTGTCAAAGCATCCAAAAGCAGACTCGGACAGTGGCACTTCCCACCCCTCCTCCCCAGGGTCAGCAGCAGCATACCCAGTGCCCGGGAGCTGCTCCGAGACTGCCAGTCCCTCCACACACGATTTACAAAATCCCTGTTTCCGGCCAAACGGAGTACCCATTCACCTCACCTTCTTCTTCACAGTTAAATATTGTTCAGGCTGGCAGAAGTACCTGAAATACAATCTTTATCTGAAATAAACCCACAGGAAATTTCAGTTCTTAGGAGAACTCCAAAGGAGGGCTGGCGAATGGTAAACGCATGGCACTCAGAACCCTCATGCGTATTCAAATCCATCTGACTTCTCTGAGAAGCATGGAGGAACTGCCTTTAGCTCAGGGTTTGCGGTTCTGTCAGTATTTCTACCTGGGAAGACTCTGACGGAAAGTTCATCTGGATAGACAAAGCAAAAAAAAAAAAAAAAAAAAAAAGAATGGGGGTTTACCCCGCCCACGAGCCCAGTGAACAGAACAGACTGCCCCTTCATCCGACACAGCCACCAGAACGGGGGCCTTGCTCGAGTGCCAAGCACCCTGCACTAGCGCGGCACCAGGAGTCTGTATGCGGTTTAGACAACTATCTAACAAAGGGAAAACAAGGAGACTGGCTCACAGGTTAGAGTGCATGCTGCTCTTGCTGCACACCCACAACAGGTCCCCGTCCTCACGGTGGGCAACTCACCACCACCTGTAACTCCAGCTGCAGGGGGCCAGACACCCAGGCCACTGCACTCACACACACAGAAACCTAAGTTTAGAAATAACAAAAACAAGCCGGCAGTGGGGGCGCACACCTTTAATCCCAGCACTCAGGAGGCAGAGGCAGGTGGCCTTCTGAATTCCAGGCCAGCCTGGGCTACAGAGCGAGTTCCTGGATGGCCAGGGCTACACAGAGAAAAGGTGGTGAGACACGCACTAATAACCCACGGGGTCAAAGAGGAAGGCGTCAGCAAGCACCCACCAACTGATGTGGGGCAGCCCTCCAAGGGCCCCACCAGGCAGAAGCTGGGAGGGCTGAGGTTGACTGTGGAAACACACGGGCAGATGAGAAGGAGGCTGTGTTTCCTCTGACAAAGGAAACACAGGACAGGTGTAAGGCCCACATCCTAAAGGCCACCACGGCTCCGGAGTGTGAAGGAATAATTCCTTCTGGACTGTCGAAACACCAGAGTGCACGCTGTTCAGCAATGCAGTCTGCCGCAGTCAGAGCACACTGTGCTAATTAGAAGCCGGCCGGTATCAACACTATTCTAAAATAAAAACCACAGCAGTAAGTCCCTCCAGCCTCAGGCTTTCCTGTATCACAGTCCACCAATCAGACGTGCTCATGGGACCGAGGGGCGATTACCACAGACCCCTCCATCTCCGCATGTGTTTCCATGTCAATACACGCCTCTCTAAAGCCAAGTTTAACCAGCAGACCACGTACCCACAGGACCACACACAATGACAAGGCAGCAGCTCAGAGGACCTGAGAAACCTGCTCTAAGCCACGGAAGTAATTGGCGCCGAGTGGCACTCAGGCCCCGCTGGGCAGCACGGCAGCCACCAGCTCCCGAAGCCACTTGAGTGTAAAACTTCAAGCGATGAGAATGTGCAACCCCGATCCTCGGTCCAGCCAGCCTCTTTCAAGTGCACGCGGCCAGCGGCTGCTCTAACGGCCGGAGAATGTTTCCGTTCCTGGAGACAGAATTTAAAAACTAAAGAAACCCAGTAGGCTGCTATAACTTCTTGCGTGACTTTTTTTTTTTTTAATTGCAGGGGTTCTGTTTATTTATGTATGTGCATTGGTGTTTTGCCATGGGCGTCGGTCCCCTGGAACTGGAGTTACAGACAGCTGTGAGTCGCCATGTGGGTGCTGGGAACCGAACCCAGGACCTCTGGAAAAGCAGTCGGTGATCTTAACCATTGAGCCACCTCTCCAGCCCCTCGTGTGACTTCTTAAACTAAATACTATATATTCTCAAAAGCAACAACACCAAACCCAAATGAAACAAAAACAAACAACAACAACAAAAATTCCTATACTCTTAAAAATTCTACAGTGTCGCCGGGCGCTGGTGGTGTGTGCCTTGAATCCCAGCACTCAGGGGGCAGAGGCAGGTGGGTCTCTGTGAGTTTGAGGCCAGCCTGGGCTACAGAGTGAGTTCCTGGACAGCCAGGACTGTTTCACAGAGAAACCCTGTCTCGGACGCCCTCCCACCCCCAATTCTACAATGTGAACTCAGATGGCGTGCGTGGACCATCCTCCAAATCACACTGATGTCTACGCTGAATATGAACGCGATGCTACTGCAGTGAGGCAGAGTACCCCCAAACCATCCCAAACCCCATCCTCTCCCCAGCGGGCACCTGCTGATGACCCCACCTGCAGCAAGGCCCGCCCTCCTCACTGGTTCTCCTGCCTCTCTCAAGAGGCTCAGGAGGCTCTCCTCCCTGAAGTTCTGGCGTCCCCTTCACACCAGGCCCCCCACCACTCACCTGTGTGGGTGCGAAGATGAGCCTTCAGGTGGGAACTTTTGAAGTAGGTCTTCCGGCAGCCCGGGAAATTGCAAACATAGTTCCTCCTTCGGGAAAAGTCTACCTGAGGGGCAGAGTTCTGGCTGGAGGCGATGAAGACCGGGGCAGGGGCCAGGGGCAACAGTTTGGTATTCCCGATGGCCATGACACCGGATGGGCAGGTAGCAGGCTGGGGAAAGGTGCTCTGTGGCAAGACCAGCATCAGAGTTCCCTGAGGCATAGACGGGCCCATGAACACAGGCTGGGGCGCCGGAGCAGCTTGGGGCAGGATGGGCTTGACAATCCCTGCAGACACCTGGGGAGGAGGCTTCAAGAAAGCTGAGAACATGCCACTCTGTCCAGCCACGGGGATCATTTGGCAAAGGACCGGGGGACTGGAGACGGGGACAGAAATCAGGGGGGTGCTTTTCCTTGACAAGTCACTTTCAGGATTCTTTGGTGAGCAGGGCTGAACGGCAGCCGGCCAGCCTGTCTGCTGGTCTTTGTAGATGGGGAATGGGACACCAGGGCTGTGTGAGCAAGGCTGACAGGAGACTGAGTCAGGAACAAGTAAGCCATCTGCCAAGCGTGTGTCCTGCAAAGCTTCACGATGATGGCCCAGCAGTCCGCCTTGTCCTTCTCCGCTGCTGCCAGGCGGCTGTTGCTCTCGAGCCGGGGCGGCTGGAAAGCACGGAGGAGCGGGACCCTCCGCAGTGTGCCGGATCACACTGGTCATCACAGCCCTGCAGGAGGACCCTGGGGCTGGCTCCACTGGCTCCCTCCTGCTCGGCGCTCCGGTGGCCGCAGCGGGGGACGGGGGCAGGGCGGTGACCAGGCATCCTTTGGAATTAGTTACTTGGGAAGGAACAGGGGTCCCTGTCGATGGCTCCATGAGCTCTGGGCTCTGAGGAGGAGTTATGCACTTCAAGAGAAAGAAAGAAAAGCATCGTGTCATAGGTTGTTTTGGTCTTGTTGGAAGGAAGGGTATTTCTACCCTAGCTCATGCGTAGCTACTGACAGAAGCAATTTAACTAAAAGGACTGTAAAAATAACACAGATTCATACTTTAAAATGGAAGCTTTTCGTCAAGTGGCAGGGGCGCACACCTTTAATCCCAGCACTCGGGAGACAGAGGCAGGCAGATTACTGTGAATTCGAGGCCAGCCTGGGCTACAGAGTGAGTTCCAGGACATCCAGGACTACACAGAGAAAAGCCCTGTCTCCAAAACCAAAATGAAAGCTTTTCATGAAATCTCAGGCTCTTAAATCAAGAAAACAGTGGTTCTCCCAAACTGAGCCTCTCTGCACTGGCCCCCAACACTTATCAGCCACCGTGAAAAAGTCCAAGCCTGAAGACCTGAGGGGCTACAAGGAGCCAGCTCCTCTTTCCTCCAGTTCTCGCTCCACTCACTCCTCCTCAAGTCTACCCTCCACAGTCTTCAGTGAGAGTTCTTCGCCCAGGCCAAGCACATCTTAGTTTTACTACCGTGAGCTATCTACAGCCTGACTTCTCCAACCCAAGAAGCAATTCCGCAGGTGTGGCAAGTTAGAACCTAAAAATAAAATATTGATTTATCAACTCCCAGTCACACCAGGCGGCTGCCACAGGAAGGCAGAGTGGCATGTCTCCGCTAAGCTAAGGGTGTTTGATGTCAGAGTCCATGCTTTCTATAGCTGCTTTCCACATCCTCATCCTAGACTGGGACAACGCAAGACCCTACCTGGGACTCCCCAGGCATCTGGTCTACATCACCTTTCTGTAACCATCTTTAGGCTTTGTCCAATGGACATTAACCATCTGTCAGCAAGTTATGGCTCACCAAGGAAAAGAAAACATTTCTAAGAGATACGTTTCCACACTTTGGTATCCATACAAAGGAAATGTAGGGAACTTCCTGGCGGCATCTGGAAGCACCATAGTTAATCTCCCTACAAGTTCTTCAACATATTTTACCTAAGTTATTCTGGCAGTTCACAAAAATGCTTCTCTCTCCCACCCCCTCTTACCAGAGTTGAAAAAGAATGAAAGTCCTTTGGTAGATCGGGTGCAACTGTGTCCATAAGCACAGTGGTGGTGACGTCACCAGAATCAGAAACCGGCGTGAGGGGTCTTGTCTGGGACCTCTGCCCCCAAGAGCTCATGCAAACAAGCGCCTCCACAGCTTCAATGTCCGTCTGCTCCAGGACGCTGCATGTGGACCTCTCGCTGTCATGCCGTTTCCTCTCCAGGATGGACTCACAGATGTCCATGATGTCGGCCTACAGGCAATACAAGACAGCGGCTTCTTAGTTCAGGAGAATAAAAGGGGTAACCCTGACAGGCAGGCAGATCGACCACAGACGTAACGTGCAGCATTCTGACAAAGCAACAGGCTCTGTCTTGACGTAAGAAGACCTGAACGGAACTCTCACAACTTTGCTTTCAAGCTCTGAAGATTAGGTTTGGTTAAGAGGCAGTTTCCGCAAGACAAGACAGAAAACTCAAAACCCTGATTCTTAAAAAGGTTTCTAGGCTGGGCTATTGCTCAATGGTAGAATGCTTGATTAGCTCATGTGTGACCCTGAGGTCAATGCCCACCGATATAAAATAAAAATAAACAGAACAGGTGACTAACTTCAAGCTTCTTGGGTAAATGATTAAGACTAACTCTAGATGTATACAACAAAGAGATTAGTAGGAAGGTGTCCCGGGAAAGATAAACAGACGAAGCAGCTAATAAGGCTAAGCAGCCAGTAGGCGGGTGAGATCTTCTAGATCAAAAGCCGCCAAAGTAGTGTCTCTAAGGAAGCATTACCGCAAGCTTAATTTCCCAGTGGCTGAACCTGGGTTCCATTCAAGTAGAGCCCACGGTGACTGCCTGTTTCCTCAGCATTCAGAAACATGAAGACACTCGTTACTACTGAACACTAGGAGGCAGTGGGGTGAGCAGAAGGGTGTGTGAAAGGCACCTGGTCCTGCACACCACACCACCTTTACAACCAGGGGCGCGGGGAGGAAGAGACTGGAACCCACCCCTTCCAAAAGAGAACCTTGAACCTTGGATACATATATCTCCACACATATTTTCTGGGCCTCGAAACTTCCTGTCTGTCCAGAGTCCCCTTCAGTGAGCAAGTGAAGAGGCCACCTTTTGCAAAGGGCCTTATCCAGCGTCTCGGGGGGAGGAGGGGGCAGACTCGACCTCTTGCCAGGATCATTTGACTCTGATCCATCGAGTGGAATGTCCAGCCCGTAGACTAGGCAGGATCAATACGGACCCTGGGGTCCACGTACTGCTGTGTTCTCGCCTCCCCTGGCCCCCAACATTTCTGTCAGGTTCCGTGGCCCTGCGCTCCACACCTTCTGACTGGGGTCCCCTACCTTGACTCCACTCTGTGGCTAGGCCCAAGCCCTACACTCCCGGTGTCCAGGTCCCATCACCACGCCCCTTCTTGCTTTGGCCCCCACCCCTTGCCCAGCGCTACCCCCCTACCAGGCCACCAAGCTCAGCTGCCACGTCCCCCCCAGCACTTTCCGGACACACTCTTGCCTCGGTCCGGCTCACTCCGCCATACCCTCCCTCCAGGTACACCCTCCTGAGACTCCTTTGGTTTGGATCAACCCACGGCCCCACCGCCACACTCCCACCAGAGGCTCCACCTTGGACTCGGCCCTTGCCCCGCCCCCTGCACGCCCCTCTATCAGAGGGCCGCTCTGGCCCCACCCCCTCGCGCCGGCCCCGCCCCCTGCCCCACCCCACCCTTCCCCCCAGGGGCTCGCACCAAGCTTTGGCCCCGCCCTTGCTCCCCTCCAGGTGCCTTCACCGCGCCCTCAGCCCGGGGTCCCACCGAGCCCCCCACATCGCCCCTCCCCAGGCACTCTCTGGACACGCCCCGGCTTTGGCCCCGCCCCTCGCGGCCCCCCCCACGCCAGCAAACGCCTTCACCACGCCCCCCTGGCGCCGCGCCCCTGCCTGGGCCCCGCCCCCGCCCCGCCCTCCTCGTTCCCGCCAGCCGCGCCCACACTCGACAGCGGTCCTCCGCTGGATTCGGGTGACGTCATGGCTGGAAATAGCCGCGCCGGGCGGGGCCCGCGGCGGACCAGAGACAAAGCTGCAGGCTGGGGCTGGCTGGCTGGCCGGCCGCGCTCATCACGCCCCCCTTCCCCACCCGGACCCGGCCGAGCCGCGCAGCCCCTGCCGCGACCGGAGCACCGCCCCGGCCTCGACCGCGGCGCGGAGTCGCCATCCTTCCCGCGCGCCCCCTCCCCGCCCCGCCGCGTCGCCTCGCCTCGCCTCGCCCCGCCGCTCAGCCCCGTCACTCACCGCGCGCGCGTCGCCCGGGCCGGTGGAGCCCGGCGAGTGCATGGTGCCGGACGGCCTGCAGGCGACAAAGCTGCGGATCGCGGGGGGAGACGGGCGGCGGAGGTTGCACGTGTGCGGCGGCCGGACGGGCGTGCAGGCGGGAGGGCGGCGGGGTCCCGAGCGCCTGCAGCCGCCGGCGCGCACCTCCGCCCTCCTCGCCGCGCGCGGCTCTGCCTCCGCGCGCCGCCCGCCCGCCAGGCGCGGGAGGGGCGGGGCGCCGCGGAGGGAGCGGCCCGGGGCGGGGCGCGCGGGCAAACCAAAATACACCGCTCCCTCCCGGAGGGGGCGTGGCCTCCGCCGCCAGCCAATCGGCGCCGGGCCGGCGAGCCGCGGGCCAATGGGGGCCGCGGGGGCCGCGTGATCGGAGCCTGGCCGCGGCGTGATCCGGCGGGGCGGGAGGCGGCACGTGTTTTGGTCCGGGCTGGAGGCGGGGCGTGAGGCCTGGAAAGTAGGGGAAAGGTCCCGGCGGCGGCGGCGGCGGAGGCGCGGCGGCGGGCGGCTGCCGTGAGGTCCTCTCCGGGCGGGCGGAGGGGCCGCTCGCTCAGGTCGCGCGCTGGCCCCGCGCTAGCGGCCCGTCCTGGTGGGCGGAACTCCCGGGGACGGCTTAAGGCTGCCTCTACGATTTCTTTTAAGCTGGCCCTGGCTCCCTGCACCGCGCCTCTGCCCAGGAGGAGGTTTGAACGCTGTCTGGGTTTAGGGACATTTCCTGCATCCGCTCTTTCCCGCAGGGCGCCAGATCTGCAGCTTCTGGGTCTGGCCCTCTTCCACCGTGCTAGCCTGCAGTTTGCTGAAGGAACACCAGCCTTGTAGCCGACCACCTAATAACGTATGCATAATGAGGCCTGCGCATCCTTCCCGGGGGCCATACAAAGGGTCTCTAGGTGCGGTTATCCACTTACACGCCTCACAGGTCTTGGAGAGCAGGGGTAGTACATGCAATGTGTGTGGGTCCCCCAATCTACCGTGCAGCGATAGGACACCTCTCCACTAGCGTCAGAGGCCTCGCTGCAGAGCCTGGGTACCCGCGGAGGTATGGGGGGGGGAAGTCATAGCTGATGTGAGTGTTCTGGAGCCGGGCATCATGCCGCCTGTCCTCACACAGGTGAGCAGGCAGAGCCTGGTACTTAACCTGGTAAGGCTGAAGGTTCATACCAGCCCCGATGCCTTCAGTTCCACAGTGGCTTGATGTGGGAGTAAACAGAAGAGAAGGCATTGGTTGAAAGTAACAGTGGGAGCGTTTAAAGAGGACTCACCATGTCTAACTTACTTGGGAGTTGAGCATACATGGACTCAGTCTTCCACTCAGACTTGTTGAAATTGTTTTGCCTGCTGCCTCCTCTCCCCTTGGCTTTCTGACTCCCCGTGTCCACCCCTGCCCACATCGCCGCCTCCCCATCGTCCCCTCTCCCCGCCCTAGGCATCCCTAGACTTTTCAGTGGCTCCCTCCCTGCTTGAGAAAACGCCTCCCGCTCCCCACCCCGCCATGCACACCTGAGCTCCTGCAGGGAATCTGCTCTTGGTTTCTCCCCAGTCCGATGGCACCGATGGTTGCTAATGCTTCATGTGTTGGGAAATAGTCTCCAGAGTCACATGTTAATAGTATTCAGAGACAGGGCCTTTGGAAGGTGATTGGGATTAAGGAAGGGCATGAGGTTTTATAATAAGAGAGCCTGGCTGGCTTGCTCGCGCTATCTGACCACGTGACACTCCACAGTGTCTTAACCCAGCAGGAAGACCCCCCCATCAGATGCTGAGCACAACTAGTGCTCTTGGGCCGCAGAACTGTGAGCCGAATGAACTTTTTATATCGAATGGCCTTTCTATATAGGAGGTGGGGCGGTGCCTCAGTTGGGAAAGAGCTTGTAGGGCAGGCCTGGAGACCTGGGGTCGAACCCCAGGACCCACGTAAAGAGCCAGGCAGAGTGATGCACACTTTCAATCCCGGCTCTGGGGAGGTGCAGAGGGGCAGAACATTGGGCCTCGCTGGCCAGTCAGTCTGGCCAAGTCAGCGAGCCCCACATCCCAATGAGATACTCTGCCTTAAACAAATCCAGCAAAATCAGGGTGGGCGGCTCCTAAGAGGCTAACCTCTGGTCTCCATGTGCGCGCGCGTGCGCGCGCGCACGCACGCACGCGCGCACACACACACACACACACACACACACACACACCCCTCTATAAACTTCCTGGTCACAGGTGTTTTGTTATAATCACACGAAAATAAACTAAGACGTGGGTCCAGGCCTGCTCTGGGTTGCCTGTCACATCAACCGCTGTCTCCAGGGCTTAGCGTGTGTCATTTACTCCATGTATCCGTGACATTACTGGCACATCTCCCCGGGAAGCCTCTTCCAGCATGCTTGTGGACTCAGGCTGACCTCACTCCCTGCCTGCTGTCTGTCTGTCTGTCTGCACCTTCACTCCCCATAGCACTTTGCCCGGGCTGCAGCTTTCCTGTTTCTTCGTGTGCTGTCTGTCTTCTCCCCCGGGACAGGGAGCTGGGCTGATTTATCCGCGTCAGCACATGGTAACTGTTGATTTAATGAGTCAACATGACATCAGCCTTGTCAGCCCTGCTGGCTTCTGTTCTGGGGCACCCCACAGGTACCTCTCTCTCATCCAGCATCCTTGGGAGCGAACTTGCGTTCACCCAGCTTGGATGTCCTCACTCAAGAGGGTGACTCTGGATATCCTGCCTCTTGATCTAGTGATGTGTCTCACCTTCGACTCCTCCCTATCCTGTGTGTGGTCTTTCGCCAGTGACGTCACCGTTTCTTCTAAAATATCTCACCGACTGTTCTCATCGCTCATTCCGTCCCTTGTCCAGGCTGCTACACAGACATACCTGAGTGACTGTCACCGCGTCCCAGCAAGGCTGACACTGTGTCATCTGCCTCTCACCACTGGAAGGATTTTCCAAAAGTGGACAGTGGACCGGACCCCTCCTCAAAGCCCCAGGTGGAATCCAGACACTCAAACTTACCCAGGAATCCCTGACTCTTCTGGACCCGACGCCCACCCACACGACACCCCATCTTTCTTCATTGCTTCCCACATTGCTCTCCACTGCTTGCCTTCCAGGCCCTCAGCCCTGGCGTTAGGTCAAGTCACTGCCCTCGCGTACCAGAACACGTTACTCCTGCCTGGAGGGAGGCGGCTCTTGTCTGCTTTGACTAAAGTCCGCAATATGGTTCCCTGGCGACTGTTCAGCACAAAGCCATGTGCTTGGCCTCCGGATCCAAGTCACCTCTGGCAGTCAGACCTTCCCTGAGTTCTGCTTCATTCTTACAGGGTGATGGCTCTCCAGGGACCTGGAGCTTGTCTTATTCCGGACTGTGTTCCCTGGATGGAAGGGGTAACCTGGGATCATGGCTCTTCAGGCATAAGTCCTAGGTCTACCGCATCTAGCCATCTTCCAGATAGCCAAGCAGGCTTCCGTTGCTGCCAGCTCCTATTCAAGAGGATATTGATAAGTTTGTAAGCTGAAGGACTTCCTGAGACCCTTGTCACCCAACACTCAGAGACAGTGTGGTCCAGCAAGAAGGACTGGACATAGTTATAGATCACGGCTGTAGAGAGAACATCATCCCTCAGGCCAGAATACCCGATTCCTGAGTGTGCTCACAGTCTACCCACGTGTGCATGTTGTCCTGTAGAGAAGACTGTGTGCTGTGAGCCTTCTGAGCCCGCCTTATTGACTTCACATTATGTCTTGGAGCTTATTGTACATCGATCTGTAAAAATCAACTCTGTTCTTGGTAATGGTTAAATAACAACACTCCATTATGAATGTGTTTAACACTTCTGGTTGAATAACCAGGACATCTAGATTGCTTGCCACTTTCCAGTATATCCTGCTGGTCCACTGTGTGCCCACACACAAGGAGAGCTACAGGATCAGTTACCAGCATGGGAATGCTGGTTTAACTGCTGGGGGGGGGGTGTCTCTGTCTTCCCTCCTCCTTCCCCTCCCCTTCCTCTGCCTCTGTGCATTTTAAGGAAGCACAGCACAGTCACAGGAAAGCACAAATTCTGTGCACAGGTGAGTTTTTACAGGACGAACTTAACGTGCCACCAACACCCAGGGCAAGAAACACTCTTCCTAGAACCTGGAAGCCACCCAAGCTCCCTCCAGTCACCATTTCATCCTTCCTGGTCCCCTGACCAGCACAGTCCTTATTATGACCTCTAATAGCATTGATAACTTGTGTGTGTGCTGAAACCTTTATAAATAGAATTTGTAGTATGGGAAATTTGAGGTGTGGCTTCCTTCACTCAAGATACTGTTTCATGCAAGTAGGGTGTATGTGTGCGTGTGTGTGTGTGTGTGTGTGTGTGTGTGTGTGTGTGTGTGTATCAGTGTGCATGCGCATGGGTGTGCATGCACTGGAGGCCTCGTGTCAACCTTGGGTGTGGTTCTTCAGAAGCCATCTGCTCTGTCTTTTGAGACAAGCTCTCTCACTGGGACCTGGGGCTGGACAATTAGGCAAGGTTGGCCGGCCGACAAGACCCAGGGAACTGCCTTTTCCTTAGGGCTAGGACCACAGGTATGTGTCGCCTTTTTACATGGCTTCCAAGGATTGTGCAGCAAAATGTGTCTGACTGAGCTGTCTTCCAGTCAGCCTCCACATCTGTATTCTTCTAAAAGTCATAGCTGTAAGTGTAGACATTAGGATTGTTTCCAGTCTCAGGCTATTATGACTAAAACTGCTATCCTGATACATGTGCATGCATTTTTTTCTTTCCTTTTCTTTTGGAGACAGGGTCTCAGTATGTAATCCAAGCTGGTCTTAGATTCACGGCAACCCTTCTGCCCTAGCCTCAAACTTAGCCAAGATTTCCTGACTCTTTTTTTTTTTTTTTTTTTTTTTTTTTTGGTTTTTCGAGACAGGGTTTCTCTGTGTAGCTTTGCGCCTTTCCTGGAACTCGCTTTGGAGACCAGGCTGGCCTCGAACTCACAGAGATCCGCCTGCCTCTGCCTCCCGAGTGCTGGGATTAAAGGCGAGAGATTTTTTTTTTTTTTTCTTTTTTTGGTTTTTCGAGACAGGGTTTCTCTGTGTAGCTTTGCGCCTTTTCCTGGAACTCACTTGGTAGCCCAGGCTGGCCTCGAACTCACAGAGATCCGCCTGCCTCTGCCTCCCGAGTGCTGGGATTAAAGGCGTGCGCCACCACCCGATTTCCTGACTCTTCTGAGACAGACTGTAGCTGTACTGGGACCACAAGTATGCACAAGTACAAATGACTGTATACATACGTTTTATTCACAAAGATACTGTCAAGTTACCCCACGTTATGCTCTTAGGACCACTTACTCCACTGATCGCAGTTCCAGTCAAAGTTGGTGTTGGAGTGTCTGTCGTTAATTCTCCGCCTCATTGTTTGAGACAATCTCTCGCTGAACTTGACGCTCGCCAGTTGGGTTGGACGGGCTAGCCAGGGAACTGTGGGGATTCCCCATCTCTACCTTGCTGGCACTGGGATCACAAGCCCGTGGCCAGGCCTGGTTTTTGTTGCTGTTTGTTTGTTTTCCTTGGGTTCTGGGGATCCAGACTGAGGTTCTTACATGCATAGAGGGCACTTTGCTGACTGAGCAATCTCCTCAGGGTCTAGCTTCCTATTTCCTTAGTAATTTTAGTAACGCTGTGCCTCCTTCTTGAATCTCTCCTCCTCACCGCCTTATTTCCCCCCCTTTCACTTTTAGGGCCCAAGCTGGCCTCATGCTGTGGCTCCTCCTGCCTCTGCTCCAGAGAGCTGGGATCACAGTTACTGTGCTACCCATGCCCAGCTAGTTAATGGATTTCTCCCCCACACACTCTAAGCTAACAGGGAACAACAGAACTCAGAAGGCCCATGGTATTTCTTTGATTTTTTTTTAAGGAAATGCCTTATTTTTTATTATATATATATTGTATTTTTATGTGCATTGGTATTTTACCTGCATGTATGTCTGTGTGAGGGTGTCTGACCTTGGAATTATAGACAGTTGTGAGCTGCCATGTGGGTACTGGGAATTGAACCAGGGTCCTCTGGAAGACCAGCCAGTGCTCTTAACCACTGAGCCATCTCTCCAGCCCCCTTTGATCTCCCCTCCCCCAACCCTGGCAACTTCTCCCTGTTTTGAAAAGCCACCTTGATTTTCTGTGATGGTTGGAGGGAGTTTGAACCAATAGAATGGAAACTTGATGCTATAGGGAAGGAGTCTGGGGAGCAAAGGAAGTGAGTGAGGGGAGACACGGCCAGCCTGTGGTGGGGGAGGAGGGAGGAGGGAGCTGGTCCTGGGTGGAGAAAGAGCCTGCTTCGTGGGCATGCTGTGGGATGAGAGAATACCATCTGCCTTCTGCCATTTTAATGACCTGCAAAGCCCAGCCTGCTGGGACAGCTGTGAGGTCCGGACTTGGAGAGATGAGAAAGGCTGGGAACCGACCACCAAGGGACAGGGAAAGTTAGCAAGATCAGCTGTCCCCTGTGCGAGAACCCAGTGAAGATGTTCGAACAACCGCACTGGACTCAACAGGCTTGACATAAGAGCTCCGCTTCTCCAGGTCGGTGTTACCGTGCTGGGTTGCCTTGACAACTCTCCTCTTGAGTGCGTTCCAAAGTTGGATTAGCCTTGGGTTTCTGTTTTGGTTAGTGGTGGTCTGTTGGTTGGTTTGTTCTTCAGAACAGGGTCTCACTATGTCGTCCTGCTGTCCTGGAACTCACACTGTAGTCCAGGCTGGCTTTGAACTCACAGAGATGCACCTGCCTCTGCCTCCCAAGCCCTGGGATTGTGTGACTATGTCCAGTATCAGCCTTGGGTTTCTAATTAGCCTTGAGCTCTGGTCGAATTGTTAGTGTTCGTGATTTTGTTGTGAACAAACAAAACCAAGGCCAAAAGACTGAGTTTTTCATTCTGTACTATGGAATTTTCATTTTCTTTTCAAATTATGCTTGGTTTGAACATGCCCCTCAAAGTTCGTATGTTGGAAGCTTGATCTTTGGTGGTATTAGGAGGTGGGGCCTTTATAGAGTGGTTCAGCAATAAGGGCTCTACCCTCCAGGAGCGGGTTAAGGCTCTGGGTTCCTTAACGATAGATAGACTTAGCCCCACCGTGTTCTCTCTGTGGCTCTCTCTCTGCCCTTCAGTCATGGGTGGCATGACAGGAAGGACATTACCGGCCACTGCCCACTCCATCTTAGATTGCCCAGACTCCAAGAACACAAGCCAACAAATACTGTAGGCTCATTATAAACTGCCTCGCTTGTGGTATTGTATTACAGGGGCATAAAATGCACCAAAACGTAAAATACATTAGGAATTGTCATTTATTCTGAGAGTGAATCTTTCCATTTTTTTCCCTACTAAAATGCCGTCTTGTGAGGCAAGATGGTAGTCACAGATGGCATATGACATCCAGGCTATGTGAATGTCATTAGCCACTCTACAGACAGCTCCCAAGTCCGTTCTAAAATCCTGTAGTCAGAGAAGCTGTACCTGGGAATCTTTTACTCAGGTGTGTTTGGAGATGCATTCCAGACGTGGTGGCCCAAGGATCTACCAAGGCTAGTCTCTTTTCTACTGCTAACTTGGAGGAACTGAGCCTGCCAGCTGCTGAGAGGTAGGAGACCCCCAGGGGCAGACATCTTCATCCATTTGATCTTCACCCCTGAGTCATCCAGTGACCCCTACTCCAGGTCCAAAGCCCTGGTAGCCCAGGCCTCTACAGCTCTTGAATATTGCTGCCTTTGGCCAGAGTCCAGCCATGAAACCAACATGGGACAAAGCACATGTTAGCCACTGTCCCCTGCACTGACCTGCTCTCCAGATTAGGTGGGAGAGGCTGGGAAGAGCTGGAGAGAGGAGGCTGCGGGCACACCCCTGGGCCCACCCGTTCTTCCTTCCCTTTCTCTTTCTCTTTTGGTCCAGCTCTTCGGGCCAGAAGCAGCAGCAGCGAGACCAGAACGCAGAGGGAACTGATTGTGTGGCTGGCTTCCTGGTTGGCCGAACACTTTGTCAAGTGGTTCACCTCCACCAATCAGAGACTGCTTGGGGGTGAGGGACTGTTTTCCTGCTGACAGCCCCAGGCTCCTGGCTCCTCCCCTGGAGGCCCTGGGGATGGAAGACAGAGGGGCAGTTAAGACATTGGTCATCCAGGTCAGCCCCCTTGTTTGCTAATGGGGAAACTGAGGTCTAGTGGATTCCAGAGAGAAATCACAAGGGTGCCTTGCCTGGTGTAGCCAACGCAAAGGAAGATCGGGCACAGACATGCAGAAGCCCCTGCATTTCAGCCCCATGTTACATATGGGGAAACTGAGGAACAGAGGACTAGAGCAACACTACTACCATTATCGCAGGCTGGTGAGCGATGACCGCCAGCAACCACCTCCTCACTCAGCCTCAGCCTGCTAACCCCTGACCTGCATGGAGGCCAGGCTCAGGGCAGTGGGTAGCTCTGGCCAGCCAGAGGACCCACTCTCAGGGACCTGGTGTGCAGCTCGGGCTGCGGGTGGCCGCATCCTGGCTGCCAGCCTCTGCCTTCTCAGTGTGTCTCCAGGCTGTGTGCCCTCTCTGTGAGATTGTCTTCAGTCCTCCAGAGAGAGAGAAGCAGATGTGACCATGTGTCAGGTACTCGGGACAGAGGGTCCACGTGCTCTCAACTTGCGTCCCTTGTCAACAAAAACCGAGACTAGAACCAGAGTATCATAGTCCCCTGGAGACTTCTCAGAGGGACCGTGCATGTGGCGGGGGAGGAGAGGGTTCTGGGGACAGGGAGAATTCAAACCCATGCCCTGTCTTTGGGTTCCTCACCAAGACAGGAGAGACTGACCCCAAACAAGATCCACCATCCACCAAGGCTCATGGGTCCCGGCAGAGAGGATCTGATCAGTTCCCAGAGAGACTGCCCGGAGGTTCGTCTACACTGCTCATTTGGGCTGGGTGTCAAGGGACAGGAAGGGTCACCAGAGGTCAACTTGTGCTACTATTGGCATGTCTCCTTGTCCATGGCATTCTCCATCTCTTAGCAAGAGACTTTCTTATGCAGTGTGAGCTTAGTGCATCAGCATGAGCCTAGGAAGAGACCCACGACCCTGTGCAGAGAAGGCATGGTAGGACCCAGGTTGTGGGTCCATCCTGAAACTTCTTAGGTCTGGAACAGAGTCTGAGACCCTGCTTGTCTCACCATTTCCAGAGCTGCTGAGGCCCTGGGTCAGGGTCATCATGAGGACTACTGATTTACAGAGGAAGAAAGGGAGACAGCAGCCTGGCAGTCAGAAGCATCGGGTCCCTGTCGCCTAGTGAGCATAAGCTCAACAGCTAGCCACCTCTCCACCCATGCCACGCTGCTACCTCTTGGACATAATTCTCAAGGCTGATGTCCCTAAAACAGCCTCAGATAAAAGACTTGAAAGGCTGTGTGGCCTTGGGCAGCTGCATAAGCCACCTCCTATCCTGGAAGGGCCACCACCCAAGTGTCTCGTGGCTGCCTGGCCTTTCTGCCCAGGCTACAATTAGGTGTGCTGCCAAACAGGCTTCCCTAGTGACCCAGTGCAGAGCTGGCACCAGCCCAGACCAGGCAGCGGGGCGGGCTGGGAAGGGAGCTCCGGGCATTGGCAGCAGAGAAGCATCACACAGGCTGGCTTTGTGTGTATGCCTGTGGGGACCTGAGTGGAGATCGGTTAGGACGCCTGCCTCTGGTCCCACTTCCTAGAGAGTCTTCCTAGGTCTCTGCTCAAGCACGACTGTCCCTGTGTCCCACACAGCCTTCAGACGTGATGGCCCTGAGTTGGCCATCCTCCTGCCTCAGCATGATTTTAATCACTTGCAGGGGCTTCTCAATCTGAGGCAGAGTATTCCCCAATTCAGAGCTCACTGCAGGCAGGTAGCCTCCGCTGCCAGGGGCTTCCCTGGAACTGGGAGACTCCTTGACGCCCACAGTGACAACAGCACCCCCTGGCTGGAGCCCCCCCCTCCGTCCCCATGTACAGGCTGCAGCCCATACTGCCCATTATTCTGATGACCATGCCCTGCCTGTCTCTCCCCGCCCCACACTAGGATTGTTACCCCCACATTTACGAAGGGATTCAGCCTCGGACAGGGTCTGCTATGGACTGGGATCCCTCCTCATCTGGAAGAGTCTGGCTGGAGTACCTTCACTATACCTTCCAGGCTCCATCCATGTCCTTCACAGATCTGTGTGGGGCCCTCTTGGGTCAGCCCGGTGAGAGCCGAGAGGCTGAGTTTCCTTGTCTCCGATGGCTCGGCACTCATGGTTTGGGAGGAGCCACCATTACCCTCCTTCTGTTTGGCTTTCGTCCTGCAGGAACTCAGAGGGGGGAGCTCTCGCTTCATTGCCAGCCTGACCCTCCTTCCCTGCTGGCAGCACATGGAGATGCCAGACAGGAAGGTGGGAGACGCAGGACTGTTCAGTACACGCTTAACTCTCTGGTCCCGTGGATCGCGGCGATGTACGGGTGGCCGTCTGCTTCATCACACACACCCTCTTCATCCAGCTCATTCCCACGGAAGCCCAGATGTTTGGCCAGCTGCTGGGCTAGAAGCAGGAGCATGATCGAAGGGGCTCAGTTCCCCTGTGGCCTTATGACCTAACCTCCCTATGGCTGTCTCCTCGCCTGTAAAGTGGAGGTGGTAATCACATCTACTTACTGGAATGGGACGGGATTAAATGAAATCAAGCCTATCTAGAGGCTTGGCAAAGGTGCCTGCCACGCCACACGATGAGTGGTAGATAGGTGGCTGGAAAGAAGCTTCCTCAGGACAAGGAGAGAGACGGTGGTGATCTTACTTGGCACATGCGATGAAATGGCCCCGACAGTCATCAGTCCACTCTGTCCCTGGGTTCTGTATTGGGGACTCAACCAACCTGGGATGGAAAACACACACCACGAATGAGGTTGGGGCTAGAAAGATGGCTCAGCTGTTAAGAGACCTGGCTGCTCTTCCAGGGGACCCGGGCTTGATTCCCAGCACCCACAGGGTAGCTCACAGCCATCTGTAACTCTAGTCCCAGGGATCTGACACCATCTTCTGGCCTCCTTGGGTACTGCATATGCATGGTGTACAGACATACATGTATTCAAAACATTCATACACATAGATGTATTTTTTTAAGTTTTAAAAATGGGGTTGATACAGTGCATGTACAGATCATTTCTTGTCATTATTCCCTAAGCAGTATGTATAGCAATTACTGGCACAGCCCTTACATTGCACTAGAGACAGTCTAAAGATGCCCGACAGTGACTAAGTTGGTAGGAGGTACACAGCTGGTAGGCAAATACTATGTCATTCTAAGGACTGGGGATGTGGCTCAGTGGTTGAAAGTCTGTGATTACATACGCAAGATCCTAGGTTTGATCCCTAGCACATGGCAGCGGGAAGCAAATATTATGTCGTTTTACATCAGGGACCTCTGAAATTTTGATTTCCTCAGAGTATCAGGACCAGTCCCCTATCATGAGTTAATTTTGCCCCTTGGAGGGAAGCGAGCCAGTGAGGGTTGTGAACAGGAGATTAAGAAAGTGTACATTACTAAGGGAGAGAAGGCCACTATGTGACATTTGGTGACCACCTTGCCAGGGAGAGGACCTTCTGTCCTCTTTCTTGGGAGTATTTTCCAGACCCATCGTGCATGGGAAGAGGAAGCAGAAACCTTGCAGGTGTCACTTTTCTCAAGTGACGGGGGCTGCACTCACCAGTGATAAGCTGTGTCGACATGGCAAACTGATGTGCAGAATCACGTTCCACGAGAACTGTCACACAAACCCGAGATGAGGGAACGCTCCAAAAGGCCTCACGGGGACTCCCCCAAAGGGCTGTGGTTGTGAAACCCCAAAAGGGCCAAGGAGGCTTGTTGGATGGGAGGTGGCCGAGAAGAGACGCACTGGGGTCCTGCCCTGGCCCTGGAAAAGGAAAGAGCCAGAGGGAAGAATCGGTGACATCTGTGAGTGGCTTGATGATACTGTGGTGTATGGGCATGGTTTCACAAGATGTCAGCATCGCGGTGGGCCGTGGCAAGGCCGTGAGGGACTCTGCACTGTCCTCACAACTCTGCAGGAAACCTACGGTTGTTGCTAAACAAAACGGCTTTGCTGTTGCGTTTGTGTTTGTTCTTCAAAAAGCACGGTGCTCTGGGAATGTAGCTTAGTGGTCGAGTGGTCAAGGTCCTGGACTCTATCCCCAACACACTGCAGTAAGTGATATTAACCACAATGCATTGTAAGGGATTAACCAGAACAAGCTCTCCAGGTAGCGCTTTCTCACTCTCTCTCTGTGTGTGTGTGTGTCTGTCTGTCTGTCTCTGTCTCTCTCTCTGTATGTGTGTGTGTGCGTGCGCGCGCGCGGGCGTGTGCGTGCGTGTGTGTGTGTGTGTGTGTGTGTGTGTGTGTGTGCATACACACCTCTAAGTAGTATGTGCATGTGTGGATGTCTATGTGAAATTATAAGAACAGAGCCTCCATGGCAGCAAGTTGGTCCCAAGGAGTAGTCATGGAGAGCTGACGGACTCGTGGGTGCCGCTGGATTTGGGTAAAGGGATGCTGTAGGCTGCACGAGACAGGGCCGTGCATGGTAAAGACTCTGGAAGAAGCTGGCACGGTGGCACACGACTTTAATCCCAGCACTCGGGAGGCAGAGGCAGGCGGATCTCTGAGAGTTCAAGGCCAGCCTGGTCTACAGAGCGAGATCCAGGACAGCCAGGGCTACACAGAGAAACCCTGTCTCAAACAAACAACAATAAAAAAGGACTCTGGAGGACTATATTGGGAAACTCCCAGAATAGGAATGGGTACACTGGCCAAAGCAGACGCCTGGTTATTAGAGAAACTTCCTGCTTTACTCTCAGAGGTACAAAGTGTGTCGCAGGCATACCTTCATATCTGGGGGTGCGAGATGGTAGATTCAACCAAAAACGTTCAGTAAAGAAAGTCTGTCTATACTGAACATGCACAGAGGTTTTTTTCTCTTGCCATTTACCACCCAAACAATATGGTGTAGCAATTCACACAGAATTTGTCCTAGTCAGGATCACTTTCGCCTCGATGAAACCCTATGACCAAAAGCAACTTGGGGAGGAAAGGGTTTATTTGGCTTACTCTTCCACACTGTGGTCCATCACTGGAGGAGTCAGGACAGGAACTCACACAGGGCAGGATCCTGGAGGTGGGAGCTGATGCAGAGGCCATGGAGGGTCCTGCATATTGGCTTGTTCTTTGTGGATTACTCAGCCTGCTTTCATATATATATATATATTACAATACCATTCAGTTCTACATATCAGCCATGGGTTCCCCTATTCTCCCCCCTCCAACCTCCTCCCCTTACCCTCAGCCTACCCCCCATTCCCACCTCCTCCAGGACAAGTCCTCCCCCGAGGACTGCGATCAACCTGGTAGACTCAGTTCAGGGAGGTCCAGTCCCTTCCTCCCAGACTGAGCCAAGCATCCCTGCATAAGTCCCAGGTTTCAAACAGCCAACTCATGCAATGAACACAGGACTTGGTCCCACTGCCTGGATGCCTCCCAAACTGATCAAGCCAATCAACTGTCTCACCTATTCAGAGGGCCTGATCCAGCTGGGGGCCCCTCAGCCTTTGGTTCATAGTTCATGTGTTTCCATTCGTTTTCAGCCTGCTTTCTTATAGAGCCCAGGACCACCAGTCCATGGGTGGCCCCCCTCACAGTGGTACCTCCCCATCAATCACTAACTAAGAAAATGCCTTACAGCCTTTCTCAATCAAGGCTCCCCCCTTTCAGATGACTCTAGCTTGTGTTAAGTTGACGTAAAACCAGCCAGCACAGGGTTCATAACCCACTAGGAGAAGAAACCACTTGGAGGCAATCTGAAGCACACGAGAGACTGTGGACGGTTCCATGCCAATACTGTACATTCCAACGGGAGAGACTTGAGCATCCTTGCACTCGGGTCTACTGAGGGCCCTGGGGCCAATGTGGTCCAGTCCAGCAAACCTGGGAAGTCCCTCCTCTCTGCCTGCAGAGCTGACCCTCGAAAACTGCCACAAGCTGGGCCTCAGAAGTCCTTAAACTATGACTCAGCCCGTGTGGCCTCCCCTCCAGTACTTAGACCAGCTCAGCAAATAAGGGAACACACTGAGCTGGCAGCCCAAGGGCCGGCCACGGGCCCAGGAGAGGGAGTCTCCTCCACATTCCTGTTCTTCGTACACTGACTTAGTTTGGTGAGGTTTTTTTTTTTTTCTTTTCAGCAGCACCACAGGCCCCTGGCATGTTCTGGCATTGAAAGGCAGCATGGCACACCGTGCCAGCATGCCAGCATGGCAACGGAGTTAACCTTGGTGAGACTGGAGGCCTCAGAGGAAACACCGCCTGGACCAGGAGGGAGTCCTGATTGTGGAGCCACTGCGGCTAAGCTGCCCGTGCTCCCAGGGAGAACCTCTGATCCCAGCTGTCTGGGGTGCTGAGCCCCACCCCCAGGACATCATTATCTCCAAAGGTGGGCAGAAAGGAGAGTGGTCCAGCTAACCCCACAAAGGGCGCGGAGATCTTGGGGCGGGCCTGGGACCCAGGTCTGCTTGGGTAGCCTCGGAGCACTGAGCTGAGTACTAGGCAGCCAATGTTGAGTTCTGAGGCATCGCCCATGAACTTGTGGGTTATGGGAGGAGCTGTGGAGTCACACAAGACCGGACCATCGGCGTCTGTCCTCACTGTGTCGGCACCCTGGGTCTTTGGGGTCCGCGTGTGGGAGTAGTAGACTAGGAGGGTACGCCCCTAATGCCCCTAAAAAGGCACCGGGGGGTGGGTGAGTCCTGGAAGAAGGGCAACAGGATGGCATGGACACGCAGTGGCTCCAGGCATGGCATAAGCTGTTCCTACCTGACTGGAGCTGCCGCGTAGAAACATACTCCCCACCCCACCCCCACGCCCCGAGACAGGGTTTCTCTGTGCAGTTTTGGTGCCTGTCCTGGAGCTGGCTCTTTAGACCAGGCTGGCCTTGAACTCACAGAGATCTGACTGGCTCTGCCTCCTGAGTGCTAGGATTAAAGGCCTCAGCCACCACCGCTGCCGCCACCACCACCACCTGGCAAAACATACTTTTTGTTTTTTTCCAGACAGATTTTCTCCTTTGTAGCCCTGGCTATCCCAGAACTCATTCTGTAGACCAGGCTACTACACCCTTTCCATACGCAGCATTATGACTTCAGGCAAGTGCCTTACCTCTCCTCCCTCGCCATCAGGTGATTCCACTCTGAAGACGACCAACTGGCCAGAGACAACATTGGCCACACAGCTCTCCGATCTACCCCCTCCTTGCCTACCAAGTGGAGTATGGGCTATACCATCATGTGTTGTCAATGGGCTTGAAGACGGGAGTTTGCGTCTCCTGTGGAAACCCTTAATTAGATCTGCAATTCCAGCACTTAGGAAGCTGATGCAGGAGGATTCTCCTAAATTCCAAGACAGCCTGAGTAAATAAATAGCCTGGGCCATGGTGGCACATTTCTTTAATATCAGCACTCAAGAGGCAGAGGCAGGAGGATCACTGCATGCTCAGGGCTAGCCTGGTCTACACAGAGAGTTTCAGACCATCAAGGCTACAGAGTGAGACTCTGTTTCAACACCTCCACCCTACCCCACATCTACCCCTCACCCACCCCCACACCCTTACACCCACACCCAACTACACCTGTAGCACAAATCCTAATTAGTCTTAATATAAAAACCTACAGCCAGATATTGGGGTAAATGTTGAAAGATCAGAGAGACAAAGGAGCAGGTCACAGCCACCTCTCACCTCATCAACTCCTCACCTGAAAAGGGCTGAGCTCTTGTCTCCTCCCACCTTATATTCCTCTCTCTGCCTAACCATATCACTTCCTGTCTCCACTTCCCTAGTCCTGGGATCAAAGGCGTGCTCCACCACTGCCTGGCCTCTATGGTTGACTAGTGGCTGGCTCCGCCCTCTGATCTCCAGGTAAGCTTTATTTGTTAGAGCACAAAGTATCACCACCCACACCTACCCCTACACCCCCACCCCCACATACCCATCACTCCCCACCCCCTGAAATCCTTAAAGTATTTTTATAATTGTCACAATTGAAAGTGTGTTTTAGTCACTGTATAAAATAATTTAAATGATTGTAGAGTATAAAAGCAGTTTGTCCTCTTAATAGAAAATACAAATACAGAAAACTACTTTAAAAGAAAGTAAAACTTCCTCTCCCCACGACTCTCTCCCCTAACTGCTGGCTCTCCCGCATTTCCTGAACCGAGCCTCGTTCCCAAAGTGCTGCCAAAAGCCACCACAAATGGGTGTGAGATGGGGGGCAGACGGTGGGACTTGGGGGGGCCGATCCTACTGCAGGTTGAGCCTTCTTACATGGCAAAAAGAACTCCAGCAGCTGGCTGGCTGTCCTGAGGAGGACACGAGTCCCCGGGTCCCGATCCTAGGACCCCAGAGTCCCTGTTTCCTGAAGTCACAGCACCGGGATCAGGGCTTCGCCTCAAGAGTGACAAGACACAGGGCAGACCACAGGTGGCAGATGTTTTCTACTTGTGAACACACACACACACACACACACCAACCATACACACACATATACACACACCACACACACACATACACACACCAACCACACACACACATACACACACCACACACATACACACACTCACCACATACACATACACACACCAACACATATAAACACACCACACACACATACACACACTCACCACACAAACATACACACATCAACCACACACACACATATACACATCAACCACACACACACATATACACACCACACACACACACACACACACACACACACACACACATACACTCTTTAGGTTCAGAATGTCTTACCCATAGATGTACTCAAAGGTGTATGATTTCAGCTGGAGGCCACTCTCTGTATCCAGGGCCCCCGTCCAGGCCCAAACTCACTGCCCCCCCACTTTGTTGACTCCCCCATTCTTTACAGACACTGTGAATCCTGTTTGCCCAAGAACGCCCTTAGCTGAGTTATTTTCAGAATCAAGATGACACCCTCATAAACACTGCACCCACAGTCTGCTGAGGTACCCACGGACTATTATTTTAATCTTTTGCTTAGCTGTACCCATTCCTGCCCTTGTGCTGAAACCAGTGTGTGGGGACCCCGAGGAAGTGGCTTAGTGTTTTAGGCCGGGATGAGAAGGAGCCAGCTGGGGGTCTCACACATGTGAGAGGCTGTCCATCATTTGGGCACACAGGCCCTGGGGAGGCCTTGGCAGGGACGGGAGGCAGAGTCATTCAGGAACCGTGCTATGTGAACTGACACCACTCGGTCCACACTCTGCGAGGTGGGCCGCCTCAGCTCGGGTGGTCTCAGGATGCCCTCCAGAGCGTGCTGTCCTCCAGGGAGGCCCCAGGACCCCTTTTGGACTCCGCTACACTTTCCCACTCAGCTATTTCAGAGCGGGGTTTGGAGGCCATTCAAGTCCCCAGCTGCCTGGCTTCCTGGCTCTGGCTTACAAAGTCCTGTCTTGGGAAGGAAGGGAGGGGCCGGGGTGTCTTGGCTGGTGCTTTCCCCTGGGTGGGACTCCTGGTTACATGGGGCCTCTCTCTGAGGGCCTTGCTTCTACCTAGGAAAATCCTTCCTGGCCTACTGGGTGGGCCTGGCCGTCGCTTCCCCTCTGCCAGGGTGTTGGGAGGAGGTGGCCTTTGGAGGCAGGCTCCTTTCTGCTCTGCCTCGGGTTCTCGTTCTGTGGGGGCCAAAATGGGGCTAGAAGAGTTCCTGTGGCTTCAAGCAGTCTCTCCCCACCCCCACCCCCACTTTCTAGAACTTTCTAGAAAGTTCCAGGGGGACTCAGATGGTCTAGCTGAACTGACTAGGCCTGGCCTTGGGGAGCATTTTTCCCTAAGATTTCCCCATTTGTGTGTCTTAAATGATCCTGACTCTGCAGACAGTGGCCAGGGACCTCAGGGTCCTCGTTTCAGCAGCCCTCCTGAAGGCCTGAGCTGGGCCTAGGGTCCCCCAGCCAGCCAGCCAGCTGTGGCTGCCTTCCCAGAGTGCACCTGTCTAGGGTAGAGACTGGGTCCACAGTGACCCGACAGTGGACAGAGGAACTGTAAGGAGAGGTGCCCGAGGCAGACAGGAGACCGTCCCCCCCTAGCAGCCCCTGCGGTCAGGACCCCATTTTCTGGCCAGGTTTGAGCTGAGCGTAACAGGGGACACGGAGGACAAAGGGATTGTGTGTGTGTAGGGTGGGAGGCTGGCAGGAGGACAGAGCAGAGAGAGGGGCCTGGAGAGCCTGGGCGACTCACACCTGTGATCCCCGTGTGTGGGAGGAGGCGGCTGGATGGTCAGGAGCTGGGGGACATCTCCATTCAGATGCACAGTGAGTCTGAGGCTACCCAGGCTACACAAAACTCCATCTGAGAAGGAGAAAGTGGGTAAGTCGGGGCATGTGGGCTTGGAGGAGGTGAGGCCGGGGTAAAGGCCCCTGTATCACACTGAGTCATTTTGGAGTCAATCTCCGCTCTTCCAGTTCCGGGCTTTGGCACCCACTAATCTGCCTTTTGCCACTACAGAAATCCACAGGAATGCAGTCAGGCAGTCTGTTCGCTTTCCTGTGCAGTTTTGGTTTTTATTCAGCAGACTGGTTTTTCAGAGTGGTTCACCATTTTGCTTCTTGGTAGCAATAGTGGACTCCCAATGGCTCCGCCTCTCCCCAAGTATGATTGCCAGTCGGCTTTCTTTTCTCTGTCCTGGTGGGCTTGGGGCGGAGGCTTCTCACTGGGACGTTAATTTGCATTTCCTATATTTGCTGATTTGCCTCATGATGGAGGGTAATATGTTGTCGGGGGGCGAGACGGGCTGTGTGCTTGACCTTTGACTCACTGCCACTGTCAATACAATCTGCTGTGAGTGCTGGATTAAGTGGACGAGCTGTTTTGTCAAATTTTTAAATATGGTGATATTTGAAACAAGATTTTAATGTCTAATGTCACAGTAGATCATGCATGCTAAGAAGTCTGACATACGTGTTTATGTACATACATACACACACACACACACACACACACACACACACACACAGGACACCCTTCCAAGACGTGAGGTCTACAAGGAAAATTCAGGACACGACCTTCATCTCAGTCCCACGCAGCTGCTCACAAGAGCGTCTGCGTGGCATCCATGGTGCTATCAATGCATGGTCCCATCCGTCCTAACAACCTGTGAGGATGTCACCAAGGAAACAGTAGCTTGTGAGAGGCCCACAGCCCAGGTTTGCCCTGTTCCGAATCCAATGCCTTTCCATTACCTACACGGCTTAATGGCAGACTCGGATCAGAGACGTCACGAAAGGAAACAAAAACACCCCAGTAAAGAGCCAGGCAGGGTGACCCAAAGGCAGGGGACATTCAAATGTCCTTGGGGTCATTGAAAAGGAGAAAGAAGCCCTTACCCTGGAATCCAGCAGCAGGACTAGAGTCCCAGCACAATTCACAGCTGCTCCTCTCCCTTCCCAACCACAAACCTGCAATTTTCTAGGAATCTCACCCAAAAGCCCCGTTTTCGGGAAAGGACCTGCCGGCCTGTCAACCCTAGTGGCTCCTGGCCTTCTTTTATCAGATTATAATTCCGCCATTTCCGGAGTCACCTCACACCTCTCTCTGATCAGGAGAGAAGAAGAAAAAAAAAGGTGTCTTAGCAACTTTGAGATGTAACATGAGAGCCACCAAAAAGGTGTATACAGCCAATGCTGAGGCAGGTGACTGACTCTCCACCGAGGAGCCCTCACCCACACTTGGGTGTGTCTTATCTCTCCCGCTCTGTTGGAAGGATCCCATTCCCGTACCTTACTTTCCCCTTCGCTCCTCCGGGAAGCACAGAACCCCACTTAGGTATGTCTTTCTGAGTGCTTCTCTTTCTCTTAACCTTAAGATATCTTCAACAAAATCACCAAGTCTGCTCTATCATAAACCGGCTAGTCCTGAAATTCTTTTCAGTGTCAAAACCACAAGCCCAGGGTTTTGGAGAGATGGCTTAGTGGTTACGAGCACTGGCTGCTCTTATAAAGGACCCAGGTTTTATTCCCAGCACTCACATGGTGGCTCACAACTGTCCATAACTCCAGTTCCAGAGGATCCGATGCCCTCTTCTGACCTCTGCAGGGACCAGGCACACACATGGTGCACAGACACACATGCAGGCAAAACACCCATACATGTGCAATAAAATTAAAAAAAAATTAGGGGTTGGGGATTTAGCTCAGTGGTAGAGCGCAAGGCCCTGGGTTCTGTCCTCAGCTCCGGAAAAGAGAGAGAGAGAGAGAGAGAGAGAGAGAGAGAGAGAGAGAGAGAGAGAGAGAATTAAAAGATTACAAAATACCAACTCATATACACCAGTGTCGAGGTCCCTGAATTCTTCATACTACTGAGGGTGATGATCTCTGTGGCTTCACTCCTGAAAATCCCAGTGTAAGGAAGGCAGAAACAAGATCCCAAGTCTGAGGCCAGTCTGGACAACTTGGTGAGCTCCTGCGTCAAACTAGAAAGTAAAAAGAGAATTCTGGGTATAGCTCAGGGTAGAGTGCTTGTCTATCACACACCAGCCCTGAGCTCAGTTTCCCAGCACTTAAAATAAGCAAATACACAAGGACTCCCATTCAAATTCAGCGTGGGGAGGTGGCGGTGTGGGTGATCATAAATAGTAGGGGCGGTGTGGATGATCATGAATGGTAGGGGTGGTCATGGGGTACAGCAGTTTATTGTGGGAGGAAAATGAAAGCAGATCTCAGTTTGGGGGGGCACTAGGGTTTGCAGGGTGTCTCTCGGTGTAGCGTGTAGAGTTGTGTGACCCTGTCTCTGGGTGTGTCCTGTAATAAAGGCGTCCCTTGAACCCCTCATGTTGTCTGACTGGATGCTCACAGTGGCCCTGCTGACCCAGGTTACAGAGGAGGCCTCATTCCTGCCCCATCGGGAGAGTCGCTAAAATCCCAGGGACATGGCTCCCTGGTATATCCTGGGGGGTCGAGGGAGGGGTTCCTGGTTTACATAGCTCTCAGCTGGTCTGATTTTGGGTCATAGGCTTTCTGAAAAGGGTGACCACACTCTTGGGGTCTCTGTGGAAGATAAGGAAGTCCTCAACGTGGTTTCCTCTCAGCCTTCCTTTTCACAGCCTAGCCTGGCTCTCCTACCCTCATAGAGAGGCTAGCTTGGGACAGTCAGCTTAGGATGGAGGTCCCTGCAAGTGTGGGTCCCACACGGGCCTGATACTCACATTCCGGCTTAGCCATTCGTACCACAGGGGATGTGATCCCAGGAGACAGAGCGTGTGTTGAGCCAGTACACGGAATTAGGAGAATGCCACCTGCCCCATGTGGTCCTCAGTTTCCTTTCTCTCGACAAGGAACCCAAGATCACGGTCTCGAAGGGCCACCACACCTCCATGACGGGTCCTCTAGAAAGAGTCTAAAGGTTCCGTGTACCTCCTCCCTAGGCTAAAACTTGATTCCTGGAGTGTCTGTCGGGGTGGATATCTTCTCCCTGAGCAGTCAAGGAAATAGGCCAATATATTTACCGAAGACCCCGCATCCTCCTCCTTTGCAAAAGTGTGGCGGGAATGTTGTGAGAGGTGTGACCCCAGGCTTGTGTCCTGGGCTCCATCCTGGGGACAGAAAGGTGGGGAGGAGGTATGTAAACATGTGTTACAACATATGAACCATGTGGAGGGAGTTTAAACCCATGAAACTTCCTATAAAAAGCATTTGGGCAATCGAGAATTCGCATCGAGAATGTCTGCATGTTTTTATCTTTGGGTCAGTTCATTCCACTCCTGGGTGTCTTCAGACACTCATTAGAACCCGGATAGGGGCAAGTACTTAACACAGGGTCACACAACCAAACGCCCTGACACACAGGACTGGCTGACTAGTCACGGACACTGCAAAGTATTTTACTGTGTTAAAATTTGATTTTTGCAGGGTCCGGGGCAGGCGGGGGGTAGGTAACTCAATGCTTAAGAGCATTTACTGCTCTTGGCAGAGGACCTGAGTTCGATTCCCACACCCACCCGCATTGGGTGGCTCACAATCACCTGTAACTGTAGCTCTGGGGAAACCTGATGCCTCTGGCCATCTGGGGCACTTACACTCACCTGTACACATAACAATAAAATTCTTTAAAAACCGACGTTACCAAGAACTTCAGAAAATGCTTTTTGAAATGACATCAGCTTGAACCTGCCTTGCGAGGCATCTGCATTTCCCCGAGAAGCCTTCTTTCATAGTCTGCTGTCTGGCGTGAGTGTGTATATTTGTCTGTGGGGGAGGGCATGCACAAGTGTGGGTGAGCGGTGTGGAAGTCAGAGTACAGCCCTGGGTGTTGTTCCTCGGGCACTGGTTTTTTTGTTTGTTTTTGAGACAGGGTCCCTCATGGGCCTAGAACTCACTAAGTAAGCTGGGCTGGCCAGTCTGTAAACCCAACAAATATCCCTGAATCTGCCTGCTCAGCACTCGATGACAAGCATTTCACCAAGATTTCAAGAAGAGATTGATTTTTAACGTGTGTGTATGTGTGCACATGAGTGCAGGTACCTGTGGGAGGCCAGAGGCATTGATACCGTGAAGGAAAATGACACCCTCCCCACCCCCCACCTCCCCACCCCCCACCCCCACCCCACCACAGGAACTGGCACTATTAGCAGGTGTGTTCTTGTTGGAGTAGGTGTGGCCTTGCTGGAGGAAGTGTGTCACTGGGGGTGGGCTCTGAGGCTGTAGATGTTCAAGCCAGGCCCCATCCATGCTCTCTCTTCCTGCTGCCTTGGATCCAGATGTAGAACTCTCAGCTCCCTCTCCAGCACCATGTCTGCCTGCCATACTTCCCAACATGATGATGATGGACTAAACCTCTGAACTGTAGGCCAGCCCCAAATAAATGTTTTCTTTTATAAGAGTTGTCAAGGTCATGGTGTCTCTTCACAGCAACAGAAACCCTACGACAATACCCCTGGAGCTGGAGCTGTAGACGGCTGTGAGCCACCAGATATAGGTGCTGGGGGTCCTCCGGGAGAGCAGTACGGGGGGCGGGGCTCCCAACACCCAGCTTTCTCATCTAGCTCTTAGGGATCAACTTATGATCCACCCACCTTATTCTCCCCCCATTTCCCCGAGTGCGTCCTCTCGAGGACTGAAATCAAAGCAGCAGTCACGAGAGGCTAGAGCAGGAAAGATGTGATAACCAAAGGGCACAGGGTGGGGGTGGGGGGCTGCTTTGGGGTGGTGGAAATGTTCCTGGTTGTGGCAGTGATCACATGACTATTTGTGTTCGTCTGAACTCATAGACTTGTACATAAGGGTGGTGATTCTTTTTTTTTTTCTTCTTTTCTTTTCGAGACAGGGTTTCTCTGTGAAACAGTCCTGGCTGTCCTGGAACTCGCTCTGTAGACCAGGCTGGCTTTGAACTCACAGAGATCTGCCTGCCTCTGCCTCCTGCGTGCTGGGATTAAAGGCGTGCATCACCACCGCCTGGCAAGGGTGGTGATTCTTATTGCATGCAAATGATGCCTCATAAACCGAACTTTTCAAAGAGGGTGACTTTCCTGAGGTCCCCACAGACAGGCTGACGTGTTTGGTGTTTTCTCTTCACTCTGGCTGGCCAGAACTTCCATCTTTGTATGGTTGCTAATCATTGCCACTTCCGACAGGTTTAGAATCACCATGGAAACACATCTGTAGGTGCGTCTACGAGTTTGCTTCCAGGGAACCTTAACTGAGCCAGATGTCAGCCTAGGATGGAGGTCCCTGCCAGTGTGGGTCGCACAAGACTCATATTCTGGTTTAGCCATTCATACCACCTGAGAGTAGACCCTGTGTCGGACAGTACACTGAGTTAGGAGAATGCCACCTAAATGCGGATGCCTCATCCCATGGGCTGGGGTCCAGACTGAATAAAGAGAACACAAACTGAACACCAACATTATTTCCTCCCCGCTTCCTGACTGCAGAGGCCACCCTGCCCCTGCCGCCAGCTCGTCCCCATCATATTACACTGTTGTCTTAGTTAAGGTCACTATTGCCATGACAAAACACCATGACCAAAAGTAAGTTGGGGAGGAAAAGGTTTATTTGGCTTACATTTCCACATCATGGTCCATCATTGAAGGGAGTCAGGACAGGAACTCACACAGGGCAGGAACCTGGAGATAGGAGCTGATGCGGAGACCATGGAGGGGCGCTGCTTACTGGCTTGTTCCCCATGGCTTGTTCAGCCTGCTTTCTTTTAGAACCCAGGACAGCTGCCCAGGATGGCCCCACCCATAATGGGCTGGGCCCTCCCCATCAATCACTAATTAAGAAAATGCCGTACAGCCCGATCATATGGAGGCATTTTCTCAATTGGGGCTCCCTCCTCTGATGACTCTAGCTTGTGTCAAGTTGACATAAAACCAGCCAGCACAACTGTGCACCCTCAAACTGGGAGCCAGACAGACAAACCCTTCTGAAGGTTGCTTTTCTCAAGTATTTTGTCATGGCCGTGAGAAAAATAACGGATTCGGTCTCCACACCTGGGCCTCCCCTCTGCCCCCAGCTTCCACAGCTCACTGCCAAGCTTTGTGGGACTGCCCCCCTGCACAGGTGCAGGCTATTATTTACTGGAACTTCAGAAACGCTGTGGAACTTTCTGGAGCACCTCGTCTGTTCAGCTTTCTCCTCTCAAGAGCTGTACGTACTCCAGCCCCTTCTGTGACCCTGAACCCGACCCTTTCTGTTTTCCCACAGCTTCTCCGTCTTCTGTGCTGCTTACCTCTCTCCCTCCTCCTCTCTCTCTCTCTGTCTCTCTCTGTGCGTGCATGCGTGTGTGTGTGTGTGTGTGTGTGTGTGTGTGTGTGTGTGAGAGAGAGAGAGAGAGAGAGAGAGAGAGAGAGAGAGAGAGAGAGAGAGAGAGAGAGAGAGCTTGTGCAGGCTGCTTCTAGGCGGAAGGCTGACATGCCATGGGTCCTCAAGGGTCACAGCTCTGTGATGTTTCCAGTGTCAAATAACCTGTCCAGCTTCCTAGTTGTACATCTGAGCCCGTGGACCTCTCAAGGATGCAGCCAGGGCTGCTCCTAGAGTTCTTCAGCTCGGCTTACATGTCACGTCCTAACTGGAACATTACATGGGCCAGGCTACAGAGTCACCCCACAACAACCATACCCAGAAAGCCTATTTTCTGGACTCTGTGCACACTCACTCTGATTTCTAGAATTCCGACACCTCCAACACACACTCGCACACACTCCTTCGAGGTCTGCAGCCTCTGTTTAGACTCCCAGGATGTCTCTGGCACTCCGGCCGGGCCTAGATCTGCTCTGCATTCCTTCCGCTCCTTGGGCACCTTTGTGACAAGTGACTTGTTTGTGTGACTCCCCTGTAGCTGAGGAATGTCAGGGCACCTTCTGTCCTGTGTTACGCCTTTGCCCTGGAACACTTCCATGAACATGTGCCAAACAGTCAAGAGGTAAACACCCCCCCACCCCTGCCACACACACACACACACACACACACACACACACACAACACACACACACACACGCAGTTTGTGCATTCTGCAGACGAGACTGCATGTTCACACATTTCTCAGGGGTTTCACAGGGCCTCCTGGCCTCTGCATTGCTAGGGCCTTCCAGATGCCACCCTGTGGGGAACTCCAGACCCCTCCAGGTCCTCTTTCAGCCCCCACCAGCCCCAGGGGTGAGAGGAGAGCCTCATGTGACTGCTGTGTACACAGCTCTATCTCCAGAGCAAAGGCCTTGGTACAGATGGGCAAACTAAGAGTCTAAATGTTTGCTCTTGGGTCCTTCGGGGAACCAGAGGCCCCTGCCTTGTGGGGGGCGGGCCTTGGCTCTGAGTCTCCGAGAAAGGCCCTGTGTGGGGAAGGCAACATTCAAGACAGAGCCTGGGCAGGAGGGAGAGGCCAGGATCATGCGAGGTCAGCCGTTGGGGGTGGCTTGATTACCAAATTGCTTTTAAGGAAGTTGGTTGTTTTGGTAACCGGCATCTTCCGAGACAGGTAAATTTGGTCCGGCCGGATCACAGACCTTGCCGGGTCTCGGGCTGCTCTTCCTTTGACTCAGTGCTCATTTTGGTCCCTGGCCTCAGACACTTGTGCTGGGTCTCCCTACTGCAAAGGGTTCTTTTTTATCTTGTAAATGAAACTGTGTTTAATGGGTGTGTGTGTGTGTGTGTGTGTGTGCTTTGAATTATGTAAATCCCTCATTACAAATTTAACTTGTGTATTCATCTCAGTATGAAGCTGTGATATTCTATTTCTTTGATGATTTATAGGTTACATTTATCTATTGAAAATTTGATTGATTTAACACTTTGGTCTTTTCGTTGTTGAGACAGGGTCTCCTGTATCCCAGGTTGGCCTCAAACTAGCTGTGTAGCTAACTAAAATGGACTTTGAACATCTGATTCATCTTGCCTCTCCGTCCCAAGGGCTGACATTTCTGCCTGTGCCACCGGGCCCTGTTTGTGCAGTTCTGGGGCTCGGACGCAGGGCCTCGTGCATGCTAGGCCATCAGTCTACCACCTGAGCTGCATATAACCCGGGCTAGCTTTGATCTCAGGGCCTCGGCAAGCCAACCTCTGCAATCGCTCTTCCTGCGTCCACCTCCCAGCTGCTAGGATTACGGGCACTGACTCCACCTTCACACCAGCCCTAGAGGCTGGATCTCTGTGCCACTGCCGAAGTGCGGCAAACTATGGCTCACGCCTAGGGTGGCCACTCACTGGCACACGGCCCGCAGGAAAGGGCGGACTCCAGGCAGCCTGCCTGCATGCGTCTTTGGTCTAGGGGACTCCTCTAGCGATTAGATTCCCCCCTGTAGGGCTGTGAGCCCCTGGGCTTTGAAGCCTCCTCCATGGGGGTAGCTGTCCTCAAAAGGTTTTAGCTAAGAAGCTTCCTAAGCTCAAGGGGACCGATCCCTCGAGCATGTGCTGGAGCCCTCCTCATAGGCTGGAAAGGGGGTGGGCGCGCCTCCCAGGAGGGACAGCTGTAGGCAGAAGCCCAGGAGCCTCAGCCTGGGAAGGCCCAGGCGCCAGGAGCTGGAGGGAAGGCAGGCCTGCAGGGTTCCCCCCCCCCACCCCCCCCGGGACAGCACTTCCTGGGCGGTTTGCTAAGATCTGCCTCAGCTGAAGCAGCAGAGCTGATCTGGGCAGTGGGGTGGTGGTGCTGACTAAATCTGACTCTCAGGCCCTTCTTCCCTGTCACCTGCATGTCCTCATCATGTCACTGTGCCACCAACCATGACATTGTCCTGTCAAGCCCTCTTCGTGGTCCCACCACAGCATCCCACCAAGTTCTGCAGATTCCATTTGGGTAAAGTGTTAGTTTCCTTCTCTGTCTCTCTGTCTCTCTCTGTCTCTCTCTCTCTCTCTGTCTGTCTGTCCATGTGTATATGTGTGTGGGGCATCTTCCTTAATCGGTCTCTATTTCACTTTTTACATTTTTACGAAGTTTCTTACGATGGTCAGCGTGTGTGTGCACGCCTGCTGTGATGCACACGCAAACGTCAGAGGAATATTTTAGGAGATGGTTCTCTCCTTCCACCCTTCCACGGTTCTGTGCTTGACTCGGGCCTCCAGGCTTGTGCAGCCAGGGCCTTTCCCCGCTGGACCCGTCTCTCCAGTTTTCTTCTTGTTGCTTGTCTGGAGATAGGTCTCTAGCTCACCAGCTTGGCTAGACTGTGGTCAACAAGGCCCGAGGATCCTCTGGCTCTACCCTCCTAGCACTGGGGTTACAGGTACACACAGCTGCAGCCATCTTTCTTATGGGTGCCGGGGATTCAAACCAATGCCCTCGTGCTCATGAAGGAAATACTATACCAACAGGGCCATCCCCCAGCCGTGTATGGACCAGTTTCTACCCATGACCTTCTTTCTCTTAAGGGAAAAAAAAAAGGCACATTCCTGTCCCCACCAGAGGCCCTTGTTGATGGAGGCAGGGTTAGGGAGCGCTGGCTGTGGTTCCGAGGTAGAGACTAGAGTCTCAGGTGGGTCCTGCAGTCGGGACTGAGTCACGAATACAGCATCAGCACCCTGAGGCCGTAGCTAATAACATCTGGACGGAGTTTTCCCCTTTCCCCTCACCTCACGGGTGCCTAGGGGTGGAAAGCAGCCGTGTTAGGGTAGAGCCGGGGGCAGAGGGCTTCTGAGGTCCCTTGCAGGTAGGCCTGGGCCTGGCTCTGGTCCTGCAGGACACTCCTGTCCTGCAGGTGGACCCTGCTTGCTGCGTGCGCTGCTCTCCAGAGCAGCCTGCCAGCCCAGAGCCAGGAGTGGGTGGGAGGCCTCTGTGCCAGGAACATGTGATATCTGCAAACTTCAGAGGGCTGGAATCCTCTGGAGGCCAGAGCTGGAAGTAGGAGAAAGGTCACGTGCCTTCCAGCTGCACAGCAAGGCTAGTATGAACAAGGCGGCCGCTGGCCAGTCGGGCCAGACACTCACAGGCCAGCTCCTGGCCTGGCTGCCAGCCACTGGGAAGGCTGTAGCCAGCCCTGGCAGGCCAGCTCGTCTCTGGACTGACGGGCACGCTGGCCCATGTGTGGAGGGCCCCAGACCTGGGTGTGCTAATGGTTTTGAGGTTGCTGCTGTGTTCTGAGAGGCAGAGCAGAGGATCTGGCTGGACAGGGTTCTGACAGATGGTCTGACCTTCCAGAACTTCAGCTAAGCGCTGGTCCTCCTCACCTGGGGCCAGAGACTCTCAGAGGAGAGGCAGATGGAAGACACAGAGGGCCCCTCCTCCCTGAGGCCCAGCTGGGCCTCTCCAGGCAGGCTGTGGCCAGGGGCCTGTAGCAGTATGTCCAGAGGGTACATGCTAACTAGGAAACAGGTCACTGGGTGACCAGCTTGTGACCTGGTTATTTTTTTAAATTATTTATTTATTTTTATTTTATGTACATTGGTGTTTCACATGAATGCATGTCTGTGTGAAGGTACCAGATCCCCTGGAGGCAGAGTTACAGGCAGTTGTAGGCTGCCATGTGGGTGCTGGGAATTGAACCCAGGTCCTCTCTGGAAGAACAGCCAGTGCTCTTACCTGCTGAGCCATCTCTCCAGCCATGACCTAGTTATGAGGTATTCTAGTTAGCTTTAATTGTCAATTTAGCACAGCCTAGAGTCATCTGAGAAGACAATCTCAATCCAATAACTATCTTCATCAGGTTGGTCTGTGGGTACATCTGATTATCTTATTAACTGATGGAGGAGGGCCCAGTCCACTGTGGGTGGTACCATCAAGTGGTCCTGGGCTATATTAATCAGTGGAGAAGAGTGAGCCCACTGTGGGTGGTCCCATCCCTATGCAGGTGTTCCTGGGCTGTATAAGAAAGCTAGTAAGCATGAGCTTGTGGGCAAGTCAGCAAGCAGATGTAATCCACAGATTCTGTTAAACGCCTGCTGGAGTTCCCACCTCGACTTCTCTCAGGGACAGGCTGTGACCTTGACGATGACATGAAACCTTTCCACCTCCAAGTAGCTTCTGGCCAAGGTGAGAGTAGAACATGAGACCTCCTGCCCTCTCCCCTCCCTACCCCCAAGCCAAGGCGTCCTCAGTCCTCGAGACCAGCAGGGCCATCGGTACACCACTGGATGCCAGGCCCTCGCTAACTGGTTGTTCCCACATTTGCTGAGTTTTCTGAGGTTGGCAGATACTTATGCCAGGCTCTCCCAAAGTGCTTTCCGGAGTCTAAAAGAGAAAGTCTGGCCATCCTACCTTCCCACAACATAGAGGAGTCTGGTACAACAGGGATGCTGAATGGGGTCTTGGGAGAGCACAGGGTTGGGCCTGGGCCTCAGCGTTTTGAGATGGGAGTGGGTAATGTTGTCCAGGGAGAGGGAGAGGGCTAGTGTGATGGAAGACACTGGCCAGGCCAAGTTTTCCATGGAGAAGGCCCAAAGGCAGATAAGGACCTGGGAGGGGCCTAGTCTTAGTGAAGCCAGGATCTTGTGGGCTCCGGATGAGGGAGGCCAGAGCTGTGGGTGTTGTGGTTGGGTAGGCTGGGGGAGGCAGTTGTTAGTAGGCAGTAGATCCAACTTTTCAAACAGCTTAACCAGCCGGGCATGGTGACACACACCTTCAAACCCACCACGGTGGGGAGAGAGGCAGGTGGATCTCTGTGGCCAGCCTGGTCTACACTGACTTCCTGGACAGCCAGGGCTATATAATGAGACCCTGTCTCAAAGGAAATGAAACAAAATCAAAAATTAACAGAAGGTAGCTTAACTGAAGTTACATAATTATGCTCCTAAACTGCTCAAATTAAGGTATTTTAATGAGTTTTGTCTTACCCTGAAACTACACTTCCCTTCAGGATGAACCATCCCAGGCTGCTACAGGCATTTCTGTAACAGGAGATAATTTTGCATTTCTTAGAATTCTTTGTGAATGGGACTGCTCAGTATGTCCCTTTTACAGTTTGACTTAGCTCAGCACACTCGAGGCCCCCGAGTCTTCATGGTGTCAATTTATTGTCCCTTCCTCACGGCTGTGTAGTACTCCATTGTCTTTGGCTACCAGAGGCGGGGGAGGGACTGGAACGCCAAGAGAGCCTCAGTTTGGGAGAGGAGTTATCATTTGGCCTGCTGGTGGTTCTCTGGACACCCTATTTGCAAGGCTGCTTTTAACTTGGTCCAATTTAAAGGTTACCTAGTATTCCCCAAGGGACCTTCATCAAAAAAAAAAAATTTAAAGTGGTCTGATGTCACGGCTGACAGAGCAGACACCATACTAACCAAGGAACTTAAAAGGGGTTGCTGGGGAGATGGTTCAGTGAGTGAGGCCCAGAGTTTGGATACCCAACACCCATGTAAATGCTGGCGGTGTAGGGACCCACTGCGACCCCGGGGCTCAGGAGGAAGATGTCGGGGATCCCTGGAACATGTTGGCCAGTTAATACTACACCCCACACAGCAAACTCTAGATCCAAGTGACAGACTTGGCTCCAGTACACAAGGTGGAGAGCAACTGATAAAGACGTGTGTTTATCAGCTTCTGGCCTCTGCATATACAAGACACAGGTGCACATGTACCACCCTCGCACGTGTGCCCCCATACATCCAAACACACCCCTGCACACACCATATTCACATGTAAAAAAACAGAAGCCGAGAAACGAACACTGGACAAGGAATGGGGAATAGGTGCTTCGCAAAGCTCAACCACGGTCTGGGAACCTAGAAAGTCACAGACATTCACAAAGGCACGTGCTCGGGAAAGGACCCCGGGAGGCCCTGGGATTCTGCCTCTAGCTGACCTTCAGGCCCTGAGCGGGGAGCAGGCGAAGGCTAAGCAGAGTGGTCCATGGCTTGCCTGTGTGGCAGTGAGCTCTGCTCCCCACAGAGCCCTCGGCAAAGACCAGGAGCCTTTGGTGTCTAAAGCCCTTGACCACGCTGGTGAGCAAGGTCCAGGACATGGAATGTGGCCAGCACAGAAGCAGCTTGGAGAAGCCACTTCTGAGTAGACGTGGCACACTGAGATGGGGACCTCATTCTAGAGGTGGCACACTTTATCACTAGCTAGAAGACCCACTATGAAAAAAAAGACACAATATGAAAAGAAATGAGAAAGCGTGGCCCATACACAGCTTGGAAGCATTGGGCTATCCCAGACATGGGGCTATTAGACAATGCTTTAAGTAATTACTTTAAATGAGTTCCAAGAGGGCCAGTGAGAAGGCACAGTGAGCTAAAAGCGCTTGCTACACAAATTTAACGACCCAAGTTCAATTCCGGATCCAATGGTAGGAGAGTTTTGACTCCTGAAAGTTGTTCCCTGACCTCTACATGTACATACACTGTGGCACGTGAACACCCACATTCACACATGTGCATACATGCAAAGTTCTTTAAAACTTAAAACGTTTAAGTTCAAAGAAATAAGGAAAATATCTCAAAAAAAAAAGTATGGTATGACAATGACATTTTATCAACAGCAGTGTGTGTGTGTATATACGTGTGTGTATGTGTGTGTATATGTGTATGTGTGCATGTGTGTGGTTATGCAGGTTGTGCATGCATATGTAGGCATACAGAGGCCACAGTCAGACATCAGGTATCTTCTTCCATTGCCCGCCACCCTTCTACTGGAGAAAGGGCCTCACTGAACCAGGAGGTCACCCATGCAGCCAGCCTGGCTGTCCAGCAAGCCCCAGGGATCCTTGGGCCTCTGCCTTCCCAGCGCTGGGATTACAGCACAGGTCTCGGAACTCCGGAGCATCCAAACTCGGGTCCTTATGCTTACGAAGGTAAACATGTACCTTTCCAACCCAGCCACCTCCCCAGCCTCACCAACAGCCTGTCTGGATGCCCAGAGCTCCTTGGCACTTTGCTCCTAACTATTCATCCTTTGAAAGCTGCTTGAACATGGCTGCCAGGTGGAGAGGACAGGCTGGGGAGGCTCCGTAAGTCCCCTTAACAGCTAGCCCGGGCCCGAGGGAGCTGTGCCAGCGGCAATGGAGCAGGGGGATGCTGGGCAGTATTATTGGGCTGGGCATCTGCTGCTTGGAGGTCGGGCTCCCATAG